>NW_027045734.1:0-62707 GCF_025399875.1 Dalotia coriaria
CCTTTTTGAAAATGCTTATTTTAGCAAAACAGCACGTTTTGAGTTAACTGCGTTTTAACGCGTAAAAAAAGCATAAAACCACGAAATTTTTATTATTCGTTTTTTAATATTGCGCTATTTAACGATTTCAACGATCTAAAATGCTTGAAAATGATTATTTTAGCAAAACAGCACGTTTTGACTTTTTAAACTGCGTTTAACGCGTAAAACAGCATAAAAACGACGAATTTTATTATTCGTTTTTATTAATATTGCTTCTATTTGAACGATTTCAACGATCTAAAATGCTTGAAAATGCTTATTTTAGCAAAACAGCACGTTTTGAGCTGTAATCTGCGTTTTAACGCGTAAAACAGCATAAAAACCACGAAATTTTATTATTCGTTTTTCTTAATATTGCGTCTATTTGAACGATTTCAACGATCTAAAAATGCTTGAAAATGATTATTTTAGCAAAACAGCACGTTTTGATCTTTAATCTGCGTTTTAACGCGTAAAACAGCATAAAAACGACGAATTTTATATTATTCGTTTTTATTAATATTGCTTCTATTTGAACGATTTCAACGATCTAAAATGCTGAAAATGCTTATTTTTAGCAAAACAGCACGTTTTGAGCTTTAATCTGCGTTTTAACGCGTAAAACAGCATAAAAACGACGAAATTTTTATTATTCGTTTTTATTAATATTGCGTCTATTTGAACGATTTCAACGATCTAAAATGCTTGAAAATGATTATTTTAGCAAAACAGCACGTTTTGAGCTTTAATCTGCGTTTTAACGCGTAAAACAGCATAAAAACGACGAAATTTTTATTATTCGTTTTTATTAATATTGTCTATTTGAACGATTTCAACGATCTAAAATGCTTGAAAATGCTTATTTTAGCAAAACAGCACGTTTTGAGCTTTTAATCTGCGTTTTAACGCGTAAAACAGCATAAAAACGATGAATTTTTATTATTCGTTTTTATTAATATTGCGTCTATTTGAACTGATTTCAACGATCTAAAGTGCTTGAAAATGATTATTTTAGCAAAACAGCACGTTTTGAGCTTTTAATCTGCGTTTTAACGCGTAAAACAGCATAAAAACGACGAAATTTTTATTATTCGTTTTTATTAATATTGCGTATATTCTGAACGATTTCAACGATCTAAAATGCTTGAAAATGATTATTTTAGCAAAACTGCACGTTTTGAGCTTTAATCTGCGTTTTAACGCGTAAAACAGCATAAAAACGACGATTTTTTATTATTCGTTTTTATTAATATTGCTTCTATTTGAACGATTTCAACGATCTAAAATGCTTGAAAATGCTTATTTTAGCAAAACAGCACGTTTTGAGCTTTAATCTGCGTTTTAACGCGTAAAACAGCATAAAACGACGAAATTTTTATTATTCGTTTTTATTAATATTGCGTCTAATTTGAACGATTTCAACGATCTAAAATGCTTGAAAATGATTATTTTAGCAAAACAGCACGTTTTGACTTTAATCTGCGTTTTAACGCGTAAAACAGCATAATAACGACGAAATTTTTATTATTCGTTTTTATTAATATTGCGTCTATTTGAAGATTTCAACGATCTAAAATGCTTGAAAATGCTTATTTTAGCAAAACAGCACGTTTTGAGTTTAATCTGCGTTTTAACGCGTAAAACAGCATAAAAAACGACGAAATTTTTATTATTCGTTTTTATTAATATTGCGTCTATTTGAACGATTTCAACGATCTAAAATGCTTGAAAATGATTATTTTGCAAAACAGCACGTTTTGAGCTTTAATCTGCGTTTTAACGCGTAAAACAGCATAAAAACGACGAAATTTTTATTATTCGTTTTTATTAATATTGCTTCTATTTGAACGATTTCAACGATCTAAAATGCTTGAAAATGCTTATTTTAGCAAAACAGCACGTTTTGAGCTTAATCTGCGTTTTAACGCGTAAAACAGCATAAAAACGAGAAATTTTTATTATTCGTTTTTATTAATATTACGTCTATTTGAACGATTTCAACGATCTAAAATGCTTGAAAATGATTATTTTAGCAAAACAGCACGTTTTGCGCTTTAATCTGCGTTTTAACGCGTAAAACAGCATAATAACGACGAAATTTTATTATTCGTTTTTATTAATATTGCGTTATTTGAACGATTTCAACGATCTAAAAATGCTTGAAAATGATTATTTTAGCAAAACGCACTTTTGAGCTTTAATCTGCGTTTTAACGCGTAAACAGCATAAAAACGACGAAATTTTTATTATTCGTTTTTATTAATATTGCTCTATTTGAACGATTTCAACGATCTAAAATGCTGAAAATGTTATTTTAGCAAAAACAGCACGTTTTGAGATTTAATCTGCGTTTTAACGCGTAAAACAGCATAAAAAACGACAAAATTTTTATTATTCGTTTTTATTAATATTGCGTCTATTTAAAAGATTTCAACGATCTAAAATGCTTGAAAATGCTTATTTTAGCAAAACAGCATAAAAGACTTAATCTGCGTTTTAACGCGTTTAAAAATAAAAACGACGAAATTTTTATTATTCGTTTTTATTAATATTGCTTCTATTTGAACGATTTCAACGATCTAAAATGCTTAAAACTTTATTTTAGCAAAACAGCACGTTTTGAGCTTTAAACGCGTTTTAACGAGTAAAACAGCTTAAAAAGATGAAATTTTTATTATTCGATTTTATATATTGCTCTATTTGAAGATTTAATTGCAAAAGTGTAAAATGATTAATTTTTTGCAAAAACACGTTTTGAAATTTAATCTGCGTTTTAACGCGTAAAACAGCCTAAAAGAAAATTTTTTATTTGTTTTTTTAATATTGCGTATATTCGAACGATTTCAACTTTAAGCAAAATGAAAATTATTTTTTAGCAAACTGCACGTATTGAGTTTTAATCTGCGTTTTAACGCGTAAAACAATTAAAAAGACGATTTTTTTATTATTCGTTTTTATTAAATTGCTCTATTTGAACGATTTAAGATCTAAAATGCTTGAAAATGCTTATTTTAGCAAAACAGCACGTTTTGAGCTTTAATCTGCGTTTTAACGCGTAAAACAGCATAAAAACGACGAATTTTTATTATTCGTTTTTATTAATACTGCTTCTATTAGAACGATTTCAACGATCTAAAATTTTGAAAATGCTTATTTTAGCAAAAAAAGCACGTTTTGAGCGTTAATCTGCGTTTTAACGCGTAAAACAGCATAAAACGACGAAATTTTTTATTATTCGTTTTTATTAATATTACGTCTATTTGAACGATTTCAACGATCTAAAATGCTTGAAAATGATTATTTTAGCAAAACAGCACGTTTTTTCGCTTTAATCTGCGTTTTAACGCGTAAAACAGCATAAAAACGACGAAATTTTTATTATTCGTTTTTATTAATATTGCGTCTATTTGAACGATTTCAACGATCTAAAATGCTTGAAAAAGCTTATTTTAGCAAAAAAGCACGTTTTGAGGTTTTAATCTGCGTTTTAACGCGTAAAACAGCATAAAAACGACGAAATTTTTATTATTCCGTTTTTATTAATATTGCGTCTATTTGAACGATTTCAACGATCTAAAATGCTTGAAAATGATTATTTTAGCAAAACAGCACGTTTTGAGTTTTTCTGCGTTTTAACGCGTAAAACAGCATAAAAAACGACGAAATTTTTATTATTTTGTTTTTATTAATATTGCTTCATTTGAACGATTTCAACGATCTAAAATGCTTGAAAATGCTTATTTTAGCAAAACAGCACGTTTGAGCTTTAATCTGCGTTTTAACGCGTAAAACAGCATAAAACGATGAAATTTTTTTTATTCGTTTTTATTAATATTGCGTCTATTTGAACGATTTCAACGATCTAAAGTGCTTGAAAATGATTATTTTAGCAAAACAGCACGTTTTGAGCTTTTTAAACTGCGTTTTAACGCGAAAACAGCATAAAAAAGACGAAATTTTATTATTCGTTTTTATTATATTGCGTATATTGAACGATTTCAACGATCTAAAATGCTTGAAAATGTTATTTTAGCAAAACTGCACATTTTGAGCTTTTAATCTGCGTTTTAACGCGTAAAACAGCATAAAAACGACGAAATTTTTTTTATTCGTTTTATTAATATTGCGTAATTGAAAAGATTTCAACGATCTAAAATGCTTGAAAATGATTATTTTAGCAAAACTGCACATTTTGAGCTTTTAATCTGCGTTTTAACGCAAAACAGCATAAAAAAGACGAATTTTTTATTATTCGTTTTTATTAATATTGCTTCTATTTGAACGATTTCAACGATCTAAAAATGCTGGAAAATGCTTATTTTGGCAAAACAGCACGTTTTGAGTTTTAATCTGCGTTTTAACGCGTAAAACAGCATAAAAAAGACGAAATTTTTATTATTCGTTTTTGAAATACAATGGTGGTAGACGAGGGGAAGTGAAAAGCGAAAGGCTTGTATGTAATAATCATGTTAAAACGATATTTTTACCTAAAACCACATAAAGGGTTGACAAAATACTTGTATGACCTGCAATTTTAGTAAAATATCGTTTTGGCGATATTTAGAGGGTATAAAACGGCTGCAAGTGTTTACTTAACTTTACTCAGCTTATTCGTTTTTATTAATATTTGCTTCTATTTGAAAAGATTTCAACGATCTAAAATGCTGGAAAATGTTATTTTAGCAAAAAAGCACGTTTTGAGTTTTAATCTGCGTTTTAACGCGTAAAACAGCATAAAACGACGAAATTTTTATTATTCGTTTATTATTAATATTGCGTCTATTTGAACGATTTCAACGATCTAAAATGCTTGAAAATGATTATTTTAGCAAAACAGCACGTTTTGACTTAATCTGCGTTTTAACGCGTAAAACAGCATAAAACGACGAATTTTTATTATTCGTTTTTATTAATATTGCTTCTATTTGAACGATTTCAACGATCTAAAATGCTTGAAAAATGCTTATTTTAGCAAAACAGCACGTTTTGAGCTTTAATCTGCGTTTTAACGCGTAAAAACATCATAAAAACGACGAAATTTTTATTATTCGTTTTTATTAATATTGCGTCAATTTGAACGATTTCAACGACCTAAAATGCTTGAAAATGCTTATTTTAGCAAAACAGCACGTTTTGAGTTTTAATCTGCGTTTTAACGCGTAAAACAGCATAAAACGACAAAATTTTTATTATTCGTTTTTATTAATATTGCGTCTATTTAAACGATTTCAACGATCAAAAGTGCTTGAAAATGATTATTTTAGCCAAACAGCACGTTTTGAGCTTTAATCTGCGTTTTAACGCGTAAAACAGCATAAAAACGACGAAATTTTTATTATTCGTTTTTATTAATATTGCATCTATATGAACGATTTCAACGATCTAAAATGCTTTTTATTTTAAAAACGACGAAATTTTTATTATTCGTTTTTATTAATATTGCGTCAATTTGAACGATTTCAACGACCTAAAATGCTTGAATATGATTATTTTAGCAAAACAGCACGTTTTGAGCTTTAATCTGCGTTTTATCGCGTAAAACAGCATAAAACGACGAATTTTTATTATTCGTTTTTATTAATATTCTTTATTTGAACGATTTCAACGATCTAAAATGCTTGAAAATGCTTATTTTAGCAAAACAGCACGTTTTGACCTTTAATCTGCGTTTTAACGCGTAAAACAGCATAAAAACGACGAAATTTTTATTATTCGTTTTTATTAATATTGCGTCTATTTGAACGATTTCAACGATCTAAAATGCTTGAAAATGATTATTTTAGCAAAACAGCCGTTTTGAGCTTTAATCTGCGTTTTAACGCGAAAACAGCATAAAAAACGACGAAATTTTTATTATTCGTTTTTATTAATATTGCGTCTATTTGAACGATTTCACGATCTAAAATGCTTGAAAATGATTATTTTAGCAAAACAGCCGTTCTTGAGCTTTAATCTGCGTTTTAACGCGTAAAACAGCATAAAAACGACGAATTTTTATTATTCGTTTTTATTAATATTGCTCTATTTGAACGATTTCAGACGATCTAAAATGCTTGAAAATGCTTATTTTAGCAAAACAGCACGTTTTGAGCTGTAATCTGCGTTTAAACGCGTAAAACAGCATAAAAACCACGAAATTTTTATTATTCGTTTTTTCTTAATATTGCGTCTATTTGAACGATTTCAACGATCTAAAATGCTGAAAATGATTATTTTGAGCAAAACAGCACGTTTTGATCTTTAATCTGCGTTTTAACGCGTAAAACAGCATAAAACGACGAATTTTTATATTTCGTTTTTATTAATATTGCTCTATTTGAACGATTTCAACGATCTAAAATGCTGGAAAATGCTTATTTTGGCAAAACAGCACGTTTTGAGCTTTAATCTGCGTTTTAACGCGTAAAACAGCATAAAAACGACGAAATTTTATTATTCGTTTTATTAATATTGCGTCTATTTGAACGATTTCAACGATCTAAAATGCTTGAAAATGATTATTTTAGCAAAACAGCACGTTTTGAGTTTTAATCTGCGTTTTAACGCGTAAAACAGCATAAAACGACGAAATTTTTATTATTCGTTTTTATTAATATTGCTTCTATTTGAACGATTTCAACGATCTAAAATGCTTGAAAATGATTATTTTAGCAAAACAGCACGTTTTGAGCTTTAATCTGCGTTTTAGCGCGTAAAACAGCATAAAAACGACGAAATTTTTATTATTCCGTTTTTATTAATATTGCGTATATTCGAACGATTTCAACGATCTAAAATGCTTGAAAATGACTATTTTAGCAAAACTGCACGTTTTGAGCTTTTAATCTGCGTTTTAACGCGTAAAACAGCATAAAAAACGACGATTTTTCTATTATTCGTTTTATTAATATTGGTTCTATTTGAACGATTTCAACGATCTAAAATGCTTGAAAATGCTTATTTTAGCAAAACAGCACGTTTTGAGTTTTAATCTGCGTTTTAACGCGTAAAACATCATAAAAACGACGAAATTTTTATTATTCGTTTTTATTAATATTGCGTCAATTTGAACGATTTCAACGATCTAAAATGCTTGAAATGATAATTTTAGCAAAACAGCACGTTTTGAACTTTAATCTGCGTTTTAACGCGTAAAACAGCATAAAAACGACGAATTTTTTATTATTCGTTTTTATTAATATTGCTTCTATTTGAATGATTTCAACGATCTAAAATGCTTGAAAATGCTTATTTTAGCAAAACAGCACGTTTTGAGCTTTAATCTGGGTTTTAACGCGTAAAACAGCATAAAACGACGAAATTTTTATTATTCGTTTTTATTAATATTGCGTCTATTTGAACGATTTCAACGATCTAAAATGCTTGAAAATGATTATTTTAGCAAAACAGCACGTTTTGAGCTTTTAATCTGTGTTTTAACGCGTAAAACAGCATAAAAACGACGAATTTTTATTATTCGTTTTTATTAATATTGCTTCTATTAGAACGATTTCAACGATCTAAAATGCTTGAAAATGCTTATTTTAGCAAAACAGCACGTTTTGAGCGTTAGTCTGCGTTTTAACGCGTAAAACAGCATAAAAACGACGAAATTTTTATTATTCGTTTTTATTAATATTACGTCTATTTGAACGATTTCAACGATCTAAAATGCTTGAAAATGATTATTTTAGCAAAACAGCACGTTTTGCGCTTTAATCTGCGTTTTAACGCGTAAAACAGCATAAAAACGACGAAATTTTTATTATTCGTTTTTATTAATATTGCGTCTATTTGAACGATTTCAACGATCTAAAATGCTTGAAAAATGCTTATTTTAGCAAAACAGCACGTTTTGAGCGTTAATCTGCGTTTTAACGCGCAAAACAGCATAAAAACGACGAAATTTTTATTATTCGGTTTTTATTAATATTGCGTCTATTTGAACGATTTCAACGATCTAAAATGCTTGAAAATGATTATTTTAGCAAAACAGCACGTTTTTGAGATTTAATCTGCGTTTTAACGTGTAAAAACAGCATAAAACGACGAATTTTTATTATTCGTTTTTATTAATATTGCTTCTATTTGAACGATTTCAACGATCTAAAATGCTTGAAAATGCTTATTTTCAGCAAAACAGCACGTTTTGAGCTTTGATCTGCGTTTAACGCGTAAACAGCATAAAACGACGAAATTTTTATTATTCGTTTTTATTAATATTGCGTCTATTTGAACGATTTCAACGATCTAAAATGCTTGAAAATGATTATTTTAGCAAAACAGCACGTTTTGAGCTTTAATCTGCGTTTTAACGCGTAAAACAGCATAAAACGACGAATTTTTATTATTCGTTTTTATTAATATTGCTTCTATTAGAACGATTTCAACGATCTAAAAATGCTTGAAAATGCTTATTTTAGCAAAACAGCACGTTTTGAGCGTTAATCTGCGTTTTAACGCGTAAAACAGCATAAAAACGGGCGAATTTTTTTTTATTCGTTTTATTAAATTTCTTTTTAACCGGGTTTCAACGATCTAAAATGCTTGAAAAAAGCTTTTTTTTAGCAAAAAAGCACGTTTTTGATCTGCGTTTTTAAAGCGTAAAACAGCATAAAAAAGACGAAATTTTTTTTTACCTTTTTATTAATTTGCGTCTATTTGAAAAGGGTTTCCCAAAGGGTCTAAAAAAGTTGGAAATGATTATTTTAGCAAAAAAGCACGTTTTGAGTTTTTAAACTGCGTTTTAACCCCGTAAAAAAGCATAAAAAAGACTTTTTTTATTCGTTTTATTAATATTGTTTATTTGAACGGGTTTTAAAAGATCTAAAAAAGCTTTAAAAATGCTTTTTTTTAAAAAAAGCACGTTTTGGCTTAAATCTGCGTTTTAACCCTCGCATAAAAAAGACAAATTTTTTTTATTTGTTTTTTTTTAATATTGCGTCTATTTGAACGATTTCCCAAAGATCTAAAGTGCTTGAAAAATGATTATTTTAGCAAAAAAGCAAGTTTTGAAAACTTTAAACTGCGTTTAACGCGTAAAAAAAGCATTAAAAAAGACGAAATTTTTATTATTCGTTTTTTTAATTTAAAATTGGGTCTATTTTTAACGATTTCAACGATCTTTAAAAAGCTTTTAATATGATTATTTTTTGCAAAACAGCACGTTTTTTAGTTTTAATCTGCGTTTTAAAGGGGTAAAAAAGCATAAAAAACGACGAATTTTTTTTTTATTCGTTTTTATTAATATTTTTTTCTATTTTTTAAAAGATTTTTAACGGATCTAAAAAAGCTTTTAAAATGCTTTTTTTTTAGCAAAACAGCACGTTTTGAGCTTTTTAAACTGCGTTTTAAAACAGCATAAAAACCAAAAATTTTTTTTATTCGTTTTTTTTTTAATATTGCGTCTCTTTGAACGATTTCCCAAAGATCAAAATGTTTTAAAATAAAATTTTTTTAGCAATACAGGGCGTTTTGAGTTTTAATCTGCGGGTTTTTAAAGGGGGTAAAAAAGCATAAAAACGACGAATTTTTTTTTATTTGTTTTTTTTAATATTGTTTATTTGAACGGGGTTTCAACGATCTAAAATGCTTGAAAATGCTTATTTTAGCCAAAACCGCACGTTTTTAGCCTTTTTTAAAACTGCGTTTTAACGCGTAAAACAGCAAAAAAAGACGAAATTTTTATTATTCGTTTTTATTAATATTGCGTCTATTTGAACGATTTCAACGATCTAAAGTGCTTGAAAATGATTATTTTAGCAAAACAGCACGTTTTGAGCTTTAATCTGCGTTTTAACGCGTAAAAAAGCATAAAACCGACGAAATTTTTTATTCGTTTTTATTAATATTGCGTCTATTTGAACGATTTCAACGATCTAAAATGCTTGAATATGATTATTTTAGCAAAACAGCACGTTTTGAGCTTTTAATCTGCGTTTTAACGCGTAAAACAGCATAAAACGACGAATTTTTATTATTCGTTTTTATTAATATTTCTTCTATTTGAACGATTTCAACGATCTAAAATGCTTGAAAATGCTTATTTTAGCAAAACAGCACGTTTTGAGCTTTAATCTGCGTTTTAACGCGAAAACAGCATAAAAACAACGAAATTTTTATTATTTGTTTTTATTAATATTGCGTCTATTTGACGATTTCAACGATCTAAAATGCTTGAAAATGATTATTTTAGCAAAACAGCACGTTTTGAGTTTTAATCTGCGTTTTAACGCGTAAAACAGCATAAAACGACGAATTTTTATTATTTGTTTTTATAAATATTGCTTCTATTTGAAACGATTTCAACGATCTAAAATGCTTGAAAATGCTTATTTTAGCAAAACAGCACGTTTTGAGCTTTTAATCTGCGTTTTAACGCGTAAAACAGCATAAAAACGACGAAATTTTTATTATTCGTTTTTATTAATATTGCGTCTATTTGAACGGGTTTCAACGATCTTAAAAATGCGTGGAAATGATTATTTTAGCAAAACAGCACGTTTTGAGCTTTAATCTGCGTTTAACGCGTAAAACAGCATAAAAACGACGAATTTTTTATTATTCGTTTTTATTAATATTGCTTCTATTTGAACGATTTCAACGATCTAAAATGCTTGAAAATGCTTATTTTAGCAAAACAGAACGTTTTGAGCTTTAATCTGCGTTTAACGCGTAAAACAGTCATAAAAACGACGAAATTTTATTATTCGTTTTATTAATATTGCGTCTATTTGAACGGATTTCAACGATCTAAAATGCTTGAAAATGATTATTTTAGCAAAACAGCGCGTTTTGAGTCTTTAATCTGCGTTTTAACGCGTAAACAGCATAAAACGACGAATTTTTATTATTCGTTTTTATTAATATTGCTTCTATTTGAACGATTTCAACGATCTAAAATGCTTGAAAATGCTTATTTTAGCAAAACAGAACGTTTTGAGTTAATCTGCGTTTTAACGCGTAAAACAGCATAAAACGACGAATTTTATTATCGTTTTTATTAATATTGCGTCTATTTGAACGATTTCAACGATCTAAAATGCTTGAAAATGTTATTTTAGCAAAACAGCACGTTTTGAGCTTTAATCTGCGTTTTAACGCGTAAAACAGCATAAAACGACGAAATTTTATTATTCGTTTTTATTAATATTGCTCTATTTGAACGATTTCAACGATCTAAAATGCTTGAAAATGCTTATTTTAGCAAAACAGACGTTTTGAGTTTAATCTGCGTTTTAACGCGTAAACGCATAAAAACGACGAAATTTTTATAATTCGTTTTTATTAATATTGCGTCTATTTGAACGATTTCAACGATCTAAAATGCTTGAAAATGATTATTTTAGCAAAACAGCACGTTTTGAGCTTTAATCTGCGTTTTAACGCGTAAAACAGCATAAAACGACGAATTTTTATTATTCGTTTTTATTAATATTGCTCTATTTGAACGATTTCAACGATCTAAAATGCTTGAAAATGCTTATTTTAGCAAAACAGCACGTTTTGAGCTTTAATCTGCGTTTTAACGCGTAAAACAGCATAAAAACGACGAAATTTTATTATTCTGTTTTATTAATATTGCGTCTATTTGAACGATTTCAACGATCTAAATGCTTGAAATGATTATTTTAGCAAAACAGCACGTTTGAGCTTTAATCTGCGTTTTAACGCGTAAAACAGCATAAAACGACGAATTTTATTATTCGTTTTTATTAATATTGCTCATTTGAACGATTTCAACGATCTAAAATGCTTGAAAATGCTTATTTTAGCAAAACAGCACGTTTTGAGCTTTAATCTGCGTTTTAACGCGTAAAACAGCATAAAACGACGAAATTTTTATTATTCGTTTTTATTAATATTGCGTCTATTTGAACGATTTCAACGATCTAAAATGCTTGAAAATGATTATTTTAGCAAAACAGCACGTTTTGAGCTTTAATCTGCGTTTTAACGCGTAAAACAGCATAAAACGACGAAATTTTATTATTCGTTTTTATTAATATTGCGTCTATTTGAACGATTTCAACGATCTAAAATGCTTGAAAATGCTTATTTTAGCAAAACAGCACGTTTTGAGCTTTAATCTGCGTTTTAACGCGTAAAACAGCAAAACGACGAATTTTTATTATTCGTTTTATTAATATTGCGTCTATTTGAACGATTTCAACGATCTAAAATGCTGAAAATGATTATTTTAGCAAACAGCACGTTTTGAGTTTAATCTGCGTTTTAACGCGTAAACAGCATAAAACGACGAATTTTTATTATTCGTTTTATTAATATTGCTTCTATTTGAACGATTTCAACGATCTAAAATGCTTGAAAATGATCATTTTAGCAAAACAGCAGTTTTGAGCTTTTAATCTGCGTTTTAACGTAAAAAGCATAAAAACGACGAATTTTTTATTATTCGTTTTTATTAATATTGCTTCTATTTGAACGATTTCAACGATCTAAAATGCTGAAAATGCTTATTTTAGCAAAACAGCACTTTTGAGTTTAATCTGCGTTTTAACGCGTAAACAGCATAAAACGACAAAATTTTTATTATTGTTTTTTATTAATATTGCGTCTATTTGAACGATTTCAACGATTCTAAAATGCTTGAAAATGTTATATTTAGCAAAACAGCACGTTTTTGAAAGCTTTAATCTGCGTTTTATCGCGTAAAACAGCATAAAAACGACGAATTTTTATTATTTGTTTTTATTATTATTGCTTCTATTTGAACGATTTCAACGATCTAAAATGCTGGAAAATGCTATTTTAGCAAAAAGATTATTTTGAGCGTTAACTGCGTTTTAACGTAAAAGTATAAAACAGATAAAATTTTATTATTTGTTTTATTAATATTGCCTATTTGAACATTTCAACGATCTAAGTCTTGAAAATGATTTTTAGCAAAACAGCGTTTTGAGCTTAAATCTGCGTTTTAGCGTAAAACAGCTTAAAACGACGAATTTTTAATATTGTTTTTTATTATTGTTTTGAACGATTTCAATGATCAAAATGCTGAAAATGATTTTATTTTAGCAAAACAGCACGTTTTGAGCTTTAATCTGCGTTTTAACGCGTAAAACAGCATAAAAACGACGAATTTTTATTATTGTTTTTATTAATATTGCTTCTATTTGAACGATTTCAACGATCTAAAATGCTGAAAAATGCTTATTTTAGCAAAACAGCCGTTTTGAGCGTTTAATCTGCGTTTTAACGCGTAAAACAGCATAAAAACGACGAATTTTATTATTCGTTTTTATTAATATTGCTTCTATTTGAACGATTTCAACGATCTAAAATGCTTGAAAACGTTATTTTAGCAAAACAGCACGTTTTGCGCTTTTTTAACGCGTAAAACAGCATAAAACGACGAATTTTTTTATTCGTTTTTATTAATATTTCCCATTTGAACGATTTCAACTATCTAAAATGCTTGAAATGTTATTTTAGCAAAACAGCACGTTTTGCGCTTACTTAACGGTAAAAGCATAAAACGACGAATTTTTTATTCGTTTTTATTAATATTCCTATTTGAACGATTTCAACATAAAGCTTGAAAAGCTTATTAAAAAAATTTAACCTTTTTTAATTTTTTTAAAAAAAATTTTTTTTTGTTTTTATTAAGGTTTTTAAAAAAAAAAAAAGCTTTTTTAATTTTTTTAAAAAAAGGGGGTTTTTTCGTTTTAAATTTTAAAAAGCCCAAAATTTTTTTATTTCCCAAAAAAAAAAAAATTTTTGATTTTTTTTTTAAAAAATTTATTTAATTTTTTTTTTAAAAGGGGGCCCCTTTAAAAAATTTTAAATCTTTTTTAAAAGTTTTTTGAAAAACCAAAAAAATCTTTTAAAAAAAAAAAAAAACGTTTTTTTAAAATTTTTTTTAAAAGGGAAAAAAAGGTTTTTAAAATTTTTTAAAAAATTTTTTTTTTTAAGTTTTTTGGGTTTTAAGTTTTAACCCAAAAAAAAAACTTTTTTTAACCCCTTTTAAATTTTCCCAAAAAAAAAATTTAAAAAATTTTTTTTTAAAACCTTTTTTAAATTTTTCGTTAAAGGGAAAAAATTTTAAAAAATTTTTTTTAAAAATTTTTTAAAAGTTTAAAAAGGTTTTTTTTAAAAAAAAACCCTTTTTTTTCTTTTTAAAACTTTAAAAAATTTAAAAAAAAAATTTTTTTTTTTTTTTAAAAAAGGTTTAAAAAATTTTTAAAAAAATTTTTAAAAATTTTTTTTTTTTAAAATTTTATTTCGTTTTTAATTTAAAAAATTTTAAAAAAAATTTTAAAAAATTTTTTTTTTTAAACCCCTTTTGGGGCGCTTTCGAAAAATTTTTTCGGTTTTTTTTTCTTTTTGGGGCCCCAAAACGATTTTTTTTTTGAAAAGTTTTTTTTCAACCAAAAGTTTAAAAAAAAACGTTTTTTTTTAAAAAAAATTTTTTTTTCGTTTTTTAAAAGCATTTTTTTTCCCCTTTAAGTTAAAATCTTAAAAATTTTTTTAAACAAAACACCTTTTTTTGTTTTTAAATTTCGTTTTAAAAAACAAAAAACGACAATTTTTTTTTTTTTTTAAAAAATTTCGTTTTTTCGATTTCAACGATCTAAATGCGAAAATGATTATTTTAGCAAAACAGCACGTTTTTAGCTTTAATCCTTTTAACGCGTAAAAAAGCAAAAAGACGAAATTTTTATTTTTTTTTATTAAATTTTTTTTTTTTTTCAAATTTAAAAATTTAATAAATTTTGAAACAAAACTTTTGCTTTAAAACGGTAAAAAAAAAAAACAGAATTTTTATTTTCGTTTTTATTAAAATTTCTTATTTGAAATTTAAGAAAAAGCTTTTGAAAATTTTGTAAAAAGGTTTAAATTTAACCCCTTTTTAAAAAAAAAATAAAAAAGTTTTTTTTTTTTTTTTTTTTTTAAAGTTTTTTTAACGATTTCCCTTAAAAACTTAAAAGGTTTTTTAAACAAAACGCATTTTTTTAAAAATTTTTAAAAAGCATAAAAAAATTTTTTATTGTTTTATTTTTTTGCCCAAACGTTTAACTTTAAAATGCTTAAAAACTTTTTTTAAAAAAAAAAATTTTTTTTTTTAATCGGTTTTAAGCGTAAAAACATAAAAAAACAAATTTTTTTTTTTTTGTTTTTTTTAAAATTCGCTATTTGAACGATTTAACGATCTAAAATGCTTGAAAATGATTATTTTAGCAAAACAGCACGTTTTGAGCTTTTAATCTGCGTTTTAACGGTTAAAACAGCATAAAACGACAATTTTTATTATTCGTTTTTTATTAATATTGCTTTATTTGAACGATTTCAACGATCTAAAATGCTTGAAAATGCTTATTTTGAAAACAGCGTTTTGAGCTTTAACATTGCGTTTTAAGCGTAAAACAGCATTTAAAACACAGAATTTTTATTATTGTTTTATTAATATTGCGTCTATTTAGACGATTTCAACGTCTAAAATGCTTGAAAATGATTATTTTAAGCAAAACAGACGTTTTGAGCTTTAATCTGCGTTTTAACGCGTAAAACGCATAAAAACGACGAATTTTTATTATTGTTTTATTAATTATTTGCTTCTATTTGAACGATTTCAACATCTTAAAATGCTGAAAATGCTTATTTTTAAGCAAAACAGACGTTTTGAGACTTTTAATCTGCGTTTTAACGCGTAAAACAGCATAAAACGAACGAAATTTTTATTATTTGTTTTTATTAATATTCGTCTATTTGAACGATTTCAACGATCTAAAATGCTTGAAAATGATTATTTTAGCAAAACAGCACGTTTTGAGCTTTAATTTGCGTTTTAACGCGTAAAACAACATAAAAACGACGAATTTTTTATTATTCGTTTTTATTAATATTGCGTCTATTTGAACGATTTCAACGATCTAAAATGCTTGAATATGAAAATTTTAGCAAAACAGCACGTTTTGAGCTTTAATCTGCGTTTTAAGCGTAAAACAGCATAAAAACTACGAATTTTTATTATTCGTTTTTATTAATATTGCGTCTATTTGAACGATTTCAACGATCAAAATGCTTGAATATGATTATTTTAGCAAAACAGCACGTTTTGAGTTTTAATCTGCGTTTTTAACGCGTAAAACAGCATAAAAACGACGAATTTTTTTTTATTCGTTTTTATTAATATTTCTTCTATTTGAACGATTTCAACGATCTAAAATGCTTGAAAAGGTTATTTTAGCAAAACAGCACGTTTTGAGCTTTAATCTGCGTTTTAACGCGTAAAACAGCATAAAACGACGAAATTTTTATTATTCGTTTTTATTAATATTGCGTCTATTTGAACGATTTCAACGATCTAAAATGCTTGAAAATGATTATTTAGCAAAACAGCACGTTTTGAGCTTTAATCTGCGTTTTAACGCGTAAAACAGCATAAAACGACAGATTTTTATTATTCGTTTTATTAATATTGCGTCTATTTGAACGATTTCAACGATCTAAAATGCTTGAAAATGCTTATTTTAGCAAAACAGCACGTTTTGAGCTTTAATCTGCGTTTTAACGCGTAAAACAGCATAAAACGACGAAATTTTTATTATTCGTTTTTTTTAATATTGCGTCTATTTGAACGGGTTTCAACGATCTAAAATGCTTGAAAAATGATTATTTTAGCAAAACAGCACGTTTGAGCTTTAATCTGCGTTTTAACGCGTAAAACAGCATAAAACGACGAATTTTTATTATTCGTTTTTTATTAATATTGCTTCTATTTGAACAGATTTCAACGATCTAAAATGCTTGAAAATGATTATTTTAGCAAAACAGCACGTTTTGAGCTTTAATCTGCGTTTTAACGCGTAAAACAGCATAAAACGACGAAATTTTATTATTCGTTTTTATTAATATTGCGTCTATTTGAACGATTTCAACGATCTAAAATGCTTGAATATGATTATTTTAGCAAAACAGCCGTTTTGAGTTTTAATCTGCGTTTAACGCGTAAAACAGCATAAAACGACGAATTTTTATTATTCGTTTTTATTAATATTTCTTCTATTTGAACGATTTCAACGATCTAAAATGCTTGAAAAGGCTTATTTTAGCAAAACAGCACGTTTTGAGCTTTAATCTGCGTTTTAACGCGTAAACAGCATAAAACGACGAAATTTTTTTTATTCGTTTTATTAATATTGCGTCTATTGAACGATTTCAACGATCTAAAATGCTTGAAAATGATTATTTTAGCAAAACAGCACGTTTTGAGCTTTAATCTGCGTTTTAACGCGTAAAACAGCATAAAACGACGGGTACGTATTCGTTTTTTATTAATATTTATCTTCTGGCAGACGATTTCAACGATCTAAAATGCTTGAAAATGCTTATTTTGCTTAAAACCGCACGTTTGAGCTTTAATCTGCGTTTGCGTAAAACAGCATAAAACGGTGAAATTTTTATTATTCGTTTCCATTAATATTGCGTCTATTTGAACGATTTCAGGTCTAAAAATGCTTAAATAGTTATTTTAGCAAAACAGCACGTTTGAGCTTTCATCTGCGTTTTAACGCGTAAAACAGCATAAAACGACAGAATTTTATTATTAGTTTTTTATTAATATTGCGCCTATTTGAACGGTTCAACGATCTAAAATGCTTGAAAATGATTATTTTAGCAAAACAGCACGTTTGAGGCTTTAATCACGTTTTACTTGCGTAAACAGCATAAAACGACAGATTTTTTGTTATTCGTTTTTTTTTTTTTATTAATATTGCTTCTATTTGAACGATTTCAACGATCCGTCTTGAAATGCTTATTTTAGCAAAACAGCGTTTGCAGGCTTGGATCACCGTTTTAACGCGTAAAACAGCATAAACACGACGAAATTTTTATTATTCGTTTTTATTAATATTTGCGTCTATTTGAACGATTTCAACGATCTGCGTCTTGAAAATGATTATTTTAGCAAAACAATAGCGCGTTTGAACTTTAATCTGCGTTTTTAGCAGCGTAAACCAGCTTCAAAAACGACGAATTTTTAATTATTCGTTTTTTATTAATATTACTTCTATTTGAACAGTTTCAGCGATCTACGTGGCGAAAATACTTATTTTAGCAAAACAACACGTTTTGAGCTTTAATCTGCGTTTTAACGCGTAAAACAACATAAAACGACGAAATTTTGATTGAAATTCGTTTTGATTAATGTGGGTCTATTTGAACGATTTCAACGATCTAAAATGCTTGAATATGATTATTTTAGCAAACAGCACGTTTTGGAAAATCTGCGTTTTAACGCGTAAAACAGCATAAAACGACGAATTTTTTTATTTATTCGTTTTTATTAATATTTCTTCTATTTGAGCAGTTTCAGCGATCTAAAATGCTTGAAAATATTTGTTTTAGCAAACCAGCACGTTTTGAGCTTTCATCTGCGTTTTTAACGCGTAAAACAGCATAAAACGACGAAATTTTTATTATTCGTTTTTTATTAATATTGCGCGCCCTATTTGAACGATTTCAACGATCTAAAATGGCGAAAATGATTATTTTAGCAAAACAGCACGTTTTTGAGCTTTTAATCTGCGTTTAACGCGTAAAACAGCATAAAACGACGAATTTTTTATTATTCGTTTTTTATTAATATTGCTTCTATTTGAAGACGATTTCAGCGTCTAAAATGGCGAAAGTACTTATTTTAGCAGCAAAACAGCACGTTTTGAGGCTTTAATCTGCGTTTTAACGCGTAAAACATAAAACGACAGAATTTTTTATTATTCGTTTTTATTAATATTGCGTCTATTTGAACGATTTCAACGATCTAAAGTGCTTGAAAATGAAAGTTATTTTAGCAAAACAGCGCGTTTTGAGCTTTTAATCTGCGTTTTAGCGCGTAAAACAGCATAAAAACGACGAAATTTTTATTCTTCGTTTTTTATTAATATTGCGTCTATTTGAACGATTTCAACGATCTAAAATGCTTGAATATGATTATTTTAGCAAAACAGCAGCACGTTTTGAGCTTTAATCTGCGTTTTAGCGCGTAAAACAGCATAAAACGACGAATTTTTATTATTCGTTTTTTATTAATATTTCTTCTGAACGATTTCAACGATCTAAAATGCTTGAAAATGCTTATTTTTAGCAAAACCGCACGTTTTTGAGCTTTTAATCTGCGTTTTAACGCGTAAAGCAGCATAAAACGGCAGAAATTTTTTATTATTCGTTTTCCATTAATATTGCGTCTATTTGAACGATTTCAACGTCTAAAATGCTTGAAAATGATTATTTTAGCAAAACAGCGTTTTGGCGAGCTTTCATCTGCGTTTTAACGCGTAAAACAGCTTATAAAACGACGAAATTTTATTATTCAGTTTTTTATTAATATTGCGCCTATTTGAACGGTTTAAGCGTCTAAAATGCTTGAAATGATTATTTTTAGCACGGCAAAACAGCACGTTTTGAGCTTTAATCTGCGTTTTAACGCGTAAGGCAGCATAAAACGACAGATTTTTATTATTCGTTTTTATTAATATTGCTTCTATTTGAACCGATTTCAACGATCTAAAATGCTTGAAAATGCTTATTTTAGCGAAACAGCACGTTTTGAGCTTGAATCTGCGTTTTAACGCGTAAAACAGCATAAACACGACGAAATTTTTATTATTCGTTTTTTATTAATATTGCGCGTCTATTTGAACAGTTTCAACGATCTAAAATGCTTGAAAATGATTATTTTAGCAAAACAGCACGTTTTAAGGCTTTAATCTGCGTTTTAACGCGTAAACCAAGCATAAAAACGACGAATTTTTAATTATTCATTTTTTATTAATGTGCTTCTATTTGAACGATTTCAGCGATCTAAAATGTGAAAATGCTTATTTACCGCAGAAACCAAACGTTTTGAGCTTTTAATCTGCGTTTTAACGCGTAAAACAACATAAAACGACGAAATTTTGATTATTCGTTTTGATTAATATTAAGGTCTATTGAACGTTCAACGATCTAAAATGCTTGAATATGATTATTTTAGCAAAACAGCACGTTTGCAGGCTTTTAATCTGCGTTTAACGCGCGTAAAACAACATAAAACGACGAATTTTTTATTATTCGTTTTATTAATATTTCAATAACTATTTAAACGATTTCAACGATCTAAAATGCTTGAAAATGTTTATTTTAGCAAAACAGCACGTTTTGAGCTTTCATCTGCGTTTTAACGCGTAAAACAACATAAAACGACGAAATTTTATTATTCGTTTTATTAATATTGCGCCTATTTGAACGATTTCAACGGTCAGAAATGCTTGAAAATGATTATTTTTAGCAGCAAAACAGCACGTTTGAGCTTTAATCTGCGTTTTAACGCGTAAAAACAGCATAAAAACGACGAATTTTTATTATTCGTTTTTTTTATTAATATTGCTTCTATTTGAACGGTACAACGATCTAAAATCTTAAAAATGCTTGTTTAGCAAAACAGCGCGTTTTGAGCTTTAATCTGCGTTTAACGCGTAAAACAGCGATTTTTATTATTTGTTTTTATTAATGTGCGTCTATTTGAACGGTCAACGATCTAAAATGCTTGAAAACGATTATTTTAGCAAAACAACACGTTTGAGCTTTAATCTGCGTTTTTAACGCGTAAGAGCAGCATAAAAACGACGAATTTTAATTATTCGTTTTTATTAATATTACTTCTATTTGAACGATTTCAACGATCTAAAATGCTTGAAATGCTTATTTTAGCAAAACAACGTTTTGAGCTTTAATCTGCGTTTTAACGTAAAACAGCATAAAAACGACGAAATTTTTATTATTCGTTTTTTTTATTAATATTGCATCTATTTGATCGGTTCAACGATCTAAAGTGTGAAATGATTATTTTAGCAAAACAGCACGTTTTGAGCTTAGTCTGCGTTTTAACGCGCGTAAAACAGCATAAAAACGACGAAATTTTTTATTATTCGTTTTATTAATTTTTGCGTCTATTTGAACGATTTCAGCGATCACAAAAATAGCGAGATATGATTATTTTAGCAAAACAGCACGTTTTGGGCTTTTAATCTGCGTTTTAACGCGTAAAACAGCATAAAAACGACGAATTTTTTTATTATTCGTTTTTTATTAATATTTCTTCTATTTGAACGATTTCAACGATCTAAAATGTAGCGAAAATGCTTATTTTTAGCAAAACAGCACGTTTTGAGCTTTAATCTGCGTTTTAACGCGTAACAACTTATAAAACGACGAAATTTTTATTATTCGTTTTTTATTAATATTGCGTCTATTTGAACGATTTCGCGATCTAAAATGCCCAGAAAATGATTATTTTAGCAAAACAACGTTTTGAGCTTTTAATCTGCGTTTTAACGCGTAAAACAACATAAAACGACGAAATTTTTATTATTTTATTTTTTATTAATATTGCGTCTATTTGAACGATTTCAGCGATCTAAAGTAGCGAAAATGATTATTTTAGCAAAACAGCACGTTTTGAGGCTTTAATCTGCGTTTTAACGCGTAAAACAGCATAAAAACGACGAAATTTTTTATTATTCGAACATTAATATTGGGTCTATTTGAACGATTTCAACGATCTAAAATGCTTGAATATGATTATTTCAGCAAAACAGCACGTTTTGAGCTTTAATTTTGCGTTTTAACGCGTAAAACAGCATAAAACGACGAATTTTTATTATTCGTTTTTATTAATGCTTATTTGAACGATTTCAACGATCTAAATGCTTGAAAATATTATTTTAGCAAAACAGCACGTTTGAGCTTTAATCTGCGTTTTAACGTAAAAAGCATAAAAACGACGAATTTTTAATTATTCGTTTTTATTAATATTAGCTTCTATTTGAACGATTTCACGATCAAAGCTTAAAAACTTATTTTTGAAACGTTTGGCTTTAATGCGTTTTAACGGTAAAACAGCATAAAAAGAAAATTTTATTATTGTTTTTTAAATATTGCGTCTATTTTTATCGATTTAACGACTAAATGCTTGAAAAGATTATTTTGCAAACGACGTTTTATTATCTGCGTTTTAACGGTAAAGCATAAAAAAGACGAAATTTTTATTTTCGTTTTATTAATTTGGTCTATTTGAACGTTTCAACGATCTAAAATGCTTAAAAAAGATTATTTTGCAAAAAGCCCTTTTTGAGTTTTAATCTGCGTTTTTAAAGCGTAAACAGCATAAAAGCGAAATTTTTTTTTTTCGTTTTATTAATATTTCTTCTATTTGAACGATTTCAACGATCTAAAATGCTTGAAAATGCTTATTTTAGCAAAACAGCACGTTTTGAGCTTTAATCTGCGTTTTTAACCGTAAAACGCTATAAAAACGCGATTTTATTCGTTTTTATTAATATTGCGTCTATTTGAACGTTCAACGATCTTTAAAAAGCTTGAAATGATTTTAGCAAAACAGCCGTTTTTAGCAATCTGCGTTTAAGCGTTTAAAACAAAATAAAAACAAATTTTTAATTATTCGTTTTATTAATACTTCTATTTGAACGATTTCAACGATCTAAAATGCTTAAAATGCTTTTATTTTAGCAAAACGCACGTTTTGACTTTAATCCCGCGTTTTAACGCGTAAACAGCATAAAACGCGAAATTTTATTATTCCGTTTTTTTTTAATATTTCGTCTATTTAAAGATTTCACGATCTAAATTCGAAAATGATTATTTTAGCAAAACAGCCGTTTTGAGCTTTTTCTGCGTTTTAACGCTAAACAGCATAAAAACGACGAAATTTTTATTATTCGTTTTTATTAATATTGCGTCTATTTGAACGATTTCAACAATGTAAAATGCTTGAAAATGATTATTTTAGCAAACAGCACGTTTTGAGCTTTAATCTGCGTTTTAATCGCGTAAACAGCATAAAACGACGAATTATCATATTCGTTTTTATTAATTTTGCGTCTATTTGAACGATTTCAACGATCTAAAATGCTTGAAAATGCTTATTTTAGCAAAACAGCATCGTTTGAGCTTTAATCTGCGTTTTAACGCATAAAACAGCATAAAACGACGAAATTTTTATTAATTCGCTTTTTATTAATATTGCGTCTATTTGAACGATTTCAACGATCGAAAATGCTTGAAAATGATTATTTTAGCAAAACAGCACGTTTTGAGCTTTTAATCTGCGTTTTAACGCGTAAAACAGCATAAAACGACGAATTTTATTATTCGTTTTTATTAATATTGTTTATTTGAACGATTTCAACGATCTAAAAATGCTTGAAAATGCTTATTTTGTGCCAAACAGCACGTTTTAGCTTTAATCTGCGTTTTAACGCGTAAAACAAAGCGCTAAAAAACGGCGAAATTTTTATTATTCGTTTTTATTACTGGTGCGTCAATTTGAACGATTTCAACGATCTAAAAATGCTTCTGGAAAATGATTATTTTAGCAAAACAGCGGTGTTTTGAGTTTTAATCTGCGTTTTAACGCGTAAAAACAGCATAAAAACGACGTAAATTTTTATTATTCGTTTTTATTAATATTTCTTCTATTTGAACGATTTCAACGATCTAAAAATGCTTGAATATGATTATTTTAGCAAAAAAAACAGCACGTTTTGAGCTTAATCTGCGTTTTAACGCGTAAAACAGCATAAAACGATGAATTTTTTATTATTATTCGTTTTATTAATATTTCTTCTATTTAAACGACTTCAACGATCTAAAAATGCTTGAAAAATGTTTATTTTAGCAAAACAGCACGTTTTGAGCTTTCATCTGCGTTTTAACGCGTAAAACAGCATAAAAACGACGAAATTCTTATTATTCGTTTTTATTACTATTGCGCCTATTTGAACGATTTCAACGTGATCTAAAATGCTTGAAAATGATTAATTTAAAGCAAAACAGCACGTTTTGAGCTTTAAATCGCGTTTCTTAACGCGTAAACAGCATGTAAAACGACGAATTTTTATTATTCGTTTTTTATTAATATTGCTTCTATTTGAACGATTTCAACGATCTAAAATGCTTAAAAATGCTTATTTTAGCAAAACAGCAATTTCTTTGAGTTTTTAATCTGCGTTTTTAACGCGTAAAACAGCATAAAAAAAAACGACGAAATTTTATTATTTACTTTTTTATTAATATTGCGTCTATTTGAACGATTTCAACGATCTAAATGCTTGAAAACGATTATTTTAGCAAAAAACAACACGTTTTGAGCTTTAATCTGCGTTTTAACGCGTAAAACAGCATAAAACGACGAATTTTTAATTATTCGTTTTTATTAATATTGCTTCTATTTGAACGATTTCAACGATCTTAAAATGCTTGAAAATGCTTATTTTGTGCTAAAACAAATACGTTTTGAGCTTTAATCTGCGTTTTAACGCGTAAAACAGCATAAAACGTGACGAAATTTTTTATTATTCGTTTTTTATTAATATTGCATCTATTTGATCGATTTCAACGATCTAAAAGTGCTTGAAAATGATTATTTTAGCAAAACAGAAAATGCTTTTGAGTTTAGTCTGCGTTTTAACGCGTAAAACAGCATAAAAACGACGAAATTTTTTATTATTCTGTTTTTATTAATTTTGCGTCTATTTGAACGATTTCAACGATCTAAAAATGCTTGAATATGATTATTTTAGCAAAAAACAGCACGTTTTGAGCTTTAATCTGCGTTTTAACGCGTAAAACAGCATAAAAAGTTCACAATTTTATTATTCGTTTTTATTAATATTTCTTCTATTTGAACGATTTCAACGATCTAAAATGCTTGAAAATGCCATTTTAGCAAAACAGCACGTTTTGAGCTTTAATCTGCGTTTAACGCGTAAAACAGCATAAAAACTACTAAAATTTTTATTATTCGTTTTGCCAATATTGCGTCTATTTGAACGATTTCAACGGATCTAAAAATGCTTGAAAATGATTATTTTAGCAAAACAACACGTTTTGAGTTTTAACGCGTTTTAACGCGTAAAACAGCATAAAACGACGAAATTTTTATTATTTGTTTTTATTAATATTGCGTCTATTTGAAACGATTTCAACGATCTAAAGTGCTTGAAAATGATTATTTTATGTCGCTAATGTTTTGAGCTTTTAATCTGCGTTTTAACGCGTAAAACAGCACATGTAAAAAACGACGAAATTTTTATTATTCGTTTTTATTAATATTGGGTCTATTTGAACGATTTCAACGATCTAAAATGCTTGAATATGATTATTTCCAGCAAAACAGCACGTTTTGAGTTTTAATCTGCGCTTTAACGCGTAAAACAGCATAAAAACGACGAATTTTATTATTCGTTTTATTAATATTTCTTTCCATTTAAAACGATTTCCAACGATCTAAAATGCTTGAAAATGTTTATTTTAGCAAAACAGCACGTTTTGAGCTTATCTGCGTTTTAACGCGTAAAAACAGCATAAAAACGACGAAATTTTTATTATTCGTTTTTATTAATATTGCGTCTATTTGAACGATTTCAACGATCTAAAAATGCTTGAAAATGATTATTTTAGCAAACAGCACGTTTTGAGCTTAATCTGCGTTTTAACGCGTAAAACAGCATAAAAACGACGCGAATTTTTATTATTCCGTTTTTACACATTAAGCCGTATTTGAACGATTTCAACGATCTAAAATGCTTGAAAATGCTTATTTTAGCAAAACGTTAATGTTTTGAGTTTTAATCTGTGCTTTAACGCGTAAAACAGCATAAAACGACGAAATTTTATTATTCGCTTTTATTAATATTGCGTCTATTTGAACGATTTCAACGATCTAAAATGCTTGAAAATGATTATTTTAGCAAAACAGCACGTTTTTGAGTTTTAATCTGCGTTTCTTAACGCGTAAAATACATAAAACGACGAATTTTTAATTATTCGTTTTTATTAATATTGCTTCTATTTGAACGATTTCATCGATCTGCAAATGCTTAAAAATGCTTATTTTTGCAAAACAGCACGTTTTGAGCTTTAATCTGCGTTTTAACGCGTAAAACAGCATAAAAAAACGTGACGAAATTTTATTATTCGTTTTTATTAATATTGCGTCTATTTGATCGATTTCAACGATCTAAAGTGCTTGAAATGATTATTTTAGCAAAACAGCACGTTTTGAGCTTAGTCTGCGTTTTTAACGCGTAAAACAAAGCATAAAAACGACGAAATTTTTATTATCTGTTTTTATTAATATTGCGTCTATTTGAACGATTTCAACGATCTAAAATGCTTCTGAATATGATTATTTTAGCAAAAACAGCACGTTTTGAGCTTTAATCTGCGTTTTAACGCGTAAACAAGTTACAAAACGACGAAATTTTATTATTCGTTTTTATTAATATTTCTTCTATTTGAACGATTTCAACGATCTAAAATGCTTGAAAATGCTTATTTTAGCAAAACAGCACGTTTTGAGCTTTTAATCTGCGCTTAACGCGTAGAAAATGGCAGCATAAAACGACGACATTTCTTATTATTCGTTTTTATTAATATTGCGTCTATCTGGAACGATTTCAACGATCTAAAATGCTTGAAAATGATTATTTTGTTAAAACAGCACGTTTTGAGCTTTAATCTGCGTTTTAACGCGTGGAAAACAGCATAAAAACGACGAATTTTTAATTATTCGTTTTATTAATATTGCTTCTATTTGAACGATTTCAACGATCTAAAATGCTTAAAAATGCTTTTATTTTAGCAAAAACAGCACGTTTTGAGTTTTAATCTGCGTTTTAACGCGTAAAACAGCATAAAAACGACGAAATTCTTTATTATTCGTTTTATTAATATTGCGTCTATTTGATCGATTTCAACGATCTCAAGTGCTTGAAAATGATTATTTTAGCAAAACAGCACGTTTTGAGCTTAGTCTGCGTTTTAACGCGTAAAAATGGCATAAAAACGACGAAAATTTTATTATTCGTTTTTATTAATATTGCGTCTATTTGAACGTGATTTCAACGATCTAAAATGCTTGAATATGATTATTTTAGCAAAACAGCACGTTTTGAGTTTTAATCTGCGTTTTAACGCGTAAAACAGCATAAAAAACGACGAATTTTATTATTCGTTTTTATTAATATTTCTTCTATCGAACGATTTCCCAACGATCTAAAATGCTTGAAAATGCTTATTTTGTGCAAAAACAGCACGTTTTGAGCTTTAATCTGCGTTTTAACGCGTAAAACAGCATAAAAACGACGAAATTTCTTACGGTCTGCTTTTTATTACTGCGTCTATTTGAACGATTTCAACGATCTAAAATGCTTGAAAATGATTATTTTAGCAAACAGCACGTTTTGAGCTTTTAATCTGCGTTTTAACGCGTAAACAGCATAAAAACGACAAATTTTTATTATTCGTTTTTAATAATATTGCTTCTATTTTGAACGATTTCAACGATCTAAAATGCTGGAAATGCTTATTTTTAGCAAAACAGCAATGTTTTGAGCTTTACTCTACGTTTTAACGCGTAAAACAGCATAAAAAACGACGAAATTTTATTATTCGTTTTTATTAATATTGCGTCTATTTGAACGATTTCAACGATCTAAAGTGCTTGAAAATGTATTTACTTTAGCAAAACAGCACGTTTTGAGCTTTAATCGCGTTTAACGCGTAAAACAGCATAAAAAACGACGAAATTTTTATTATTCGTTTTTATTAATATTGCGCTCCATTTGAACGATTTCAACGATCTAAAATGCTTGAATATGATTATTTTAAAGCAAAACAGCACGTTTTGAGTTTTAATCTGCGTTTTAACGCGTAAAACAGCATAAAACGACGAATTTTTATTATTCGTTTTTTATTAATATTTCTTCTATTTTGAACGTGATTTCAACGATCTAAAAATGCTTGAAAATGCTTATTTTGCGCAAAACAGCACGTTTTGAGCTTTAATCTGCGTTTTAACGCGTAAAACAGCATAAAAAACGATGAAATTTTTATTATTCCGTTTTTATTAATATTGCGTCTATTTGAAACGTGATTTCAACAATGTAAAAATGCTTGAAAAATGATTTCATTTTGAAGCAAAACAGCACGTTTTGAGCTTTAATCTGCGTTTTAACGCAAACAGCATAAAACGACGAATTATTTATTATTCGTTTTTATTAATTTTGCGTCTATTTGAACGATTTCAACGATCTAAAATGCTTGAAAATGCTTATTTTAGCAAAACAGCACGTCGGAGCTTTAATCTGCGTTTCAACGCATACAAAACAGCATAAAAAACGACGAAATTTTTATTATTCGCTTTTATTACTATTGCGTCTATTTGAACGTGATTTCAACGATCGAAATGCTTGAAAATGATTATTTTAGCAAAACAGCACGTTTTTGAGCTTTTAATCTGCGTTTTAACGCGTAAAACAGCATAAAAACGACGAATTTTTATTATTCGTTTTTATTAATATTGCTTCATTTTGAACGATTTCAACGATCTGCAAATGTTTGAAAATGCTTTATTTTAGCAAAACAGCACGTTTTAAGTTTTAATCTGCGTTTAACGCGGCAAAACAGCATAAAAAACGGCGAAATTTTTTATTATTCGTTTTTATTAATAGTGCGTCAATTTGAACGATTTCAACGATCTAAAATGCTTGAAAATGATTATTTCAGCAAAATGTTAATGTTTTGAGCTTTAATCTGCGTTTTAACGCGTAAAACAATTGGCGTAAAAACGACGAATTTTTATTATTCGTTTCTATTAATATTGCTTCTATTTGAACGATTTCCAACGATCTAAAATACTTGGAAAATGCTTTTAATTTAGCAAAACAGCACGTTTTATTTTAATCTGCGTTTTAACGTAAAACAGCATAAAACGACGAAATTTTTATTATTCGTTTTTATTATTATTGCGTCTGTTTGAACGATTTCAACGATCTAAAATGCTTGAAAATGATTATTTTAGCAAAACAGCACGTTTTGAGTTTTAATCTGCGTTTTAACGCGCAAAACAGCTAAAAAACGACGAAATTTTTATTATTCGTTTTTTATTAATATTGCGTCTATTTGAACGTGATTTCCCAACGATCTAAAATGCTTCGTGCACGATTATTTGCGCAAAAAAAACAGCACGTTTTGAGCGCTTAATCTGCGTTTTAACGCGTAAAACAGCATAAAACGACGAAATTTCGCTATTCGTTTTTATTAATATTGCGCCTATTTGAACGTGATTTCAACGATCTAAAGTGCTTGAAAATGATTATTTTGTGCAAAACAGCACGTTTTGAGCTTTAATCTGCGTTTTTAACGCGTAAAACAGCATAAAACGACGAAATTTTTATTATTCGTTTTTTAAAAGCTTTAAACGATTTTCCCCTCTTTTAAAAAAACAAAAAAAGGTTTTAATCTTTTCTTAAAAACAAAAAAAACCAATTTTTTTTTTTTTTTATTTTTCTTTTTTTAAAAAACCCCAAATTAAAACTTAAAAAATTTTTTTAAAAAACCGTTTTTTAATCGGTTTTTTTTTCTAAAAGTAAAAGCAAATTTTTTTTTTTTTTTTTTTTTTTTAAAAACAAACAAAAATTTAAAAAATTTTTTAAAAAATTTTAGTTTTTGCTTTAAACCTAAAAAATAAAAAGAAAATTTTTTTTTTTTTTTTAAATTTTCCTTTTAAAAACAAAGATTTTTTTAAAAAATTTTTTAAAAACAATTTTAGTTTTTTCTTTTGGAAAAAAATAAAAAAACCCTTTTTTTTTTTTTTTTTAATTTTAAAAAAACGAAAAATTAAAATTTAAAAATTTTTTTAAAAAACATTTTGATTTTTTTGCTTTTTTAAAAATTAAAAACAATTTTTTTTTTTTTTTTTTTTTAAGATTTAAAAAGACAAAAATTTAAAAGTTTTTTTAAAAAAATTTAAGTTTAATTTTTAATAAAAGGGAAAAAAGAAAAAATTTTTTTATTTTTTTTTTAACTTTAAAAAAAATTTAAATTTTTTAAAAAAGGTTTTTTTTTAACCCTTTAAATAAAAAAAATTAAAAGAAAATTTTTAATTTTTTTTTTTTTTCTTTTTTGTTTAAGTTAAAAAAAAAAATTTTTTTTTAAAAAAATTTTATTTTTTTTAACCAAAAAAAACCCCAAAAAGAAATTTTTAAAAAAATTTTTTTTTTTTTCGTTTTTTAAAATTTAAAAAAAATTTTAAAATTTTTTTAAAAGGTTTTTTAAAAGGTTTTTTTCGGTAAAAAGCTAAAAGAAAATTTTTAACTTTTTTTTTTTTTTTAACGGTTTAAATTTAAAAACCGAAATTTTTTTTTGGGTTTTGTTTAAATTTTTTTTAAAAAAATAAAAAAAGTTTTTTTTTTTTTTTAATTTTGGTTTTAAGAAAAAAAAGGGAAATTTTTTTTTGAAAAAATTTTATTTAACCTTTTTAACCAAAAAAAAAAGGGAAATTTTTAACCTTTTTTTTTTTAAAATTTTTTTTAACGTTTAAAAAAAGGGAAAAAAAAATTTTTCCCAAAAAATTTTGGGTTAACGTTTAATAAAAAAAAAAAAAAAATTTTTTTTTTTTTTTTTTTCTTTTTAAGTTTAAATTTAAAAAGGGAATTTTTTTTAAAAAAAAAATTTTTTTTCTTTTTGGTTTCCCAAAAGTTTAAAAAAAAAAGTTTTTTAATTTTTTAAAAAAAACTTTTAAAAAAAAATTTAAAAAAATTTTTTTTAAAAACCTTTTGACAATTCGTTTTTAAAAAAAAAAAAAAACAAAAAATTTTTTTTTTTTTTTTTTTTCCAAACATTTAAAAAAAAAATTTAAAAAAATTTTTTTTAAAAAAAGGTTTTTTTTTAAATTGGTTTAATCCAAAAAAGAAATTTTTTAATTTTTTTTTTTTTTTCTTTTTTTTTAACCTTAAAAAACAAAATTTTTATTTTAAAAAAAGGTTTTTTTAAAATTTTAAATTTTCCGTAAAAAAATTTTTAAAAAATTTTTTTTTTTTTTTTTTAACGTTTAAGTTTAAAAAAAAAATTTTTTTTTTTTAAAAAAGGTTTTTAAAAAATTTTTTAAATTAAAAAAATAAAAAAAATTTTTAAAAAAAATTTTTTTTTTTCGTTTTTTTAAATTTTAAAAAAAAAAAAAATTTTTTAAATTTTTAAAATTTTTTTTTTAAAAACCCTTTTATTAAAAGCCTTTTAAAAAAAAAAAAATTTTTTTTTTTTTGTTTTTTTAAAAGTTTAACGAAAATTTTAAAATCTTTTTTAAAAGATTTTTGGGAAGTTTAACGGAAAAAAAATAAAAAAAAAATTTTCAACCCTTTTTTTTTTTTCTTTTAAGTTTTAAAAAAAATTTAAAATGTTTTTTAAAAAAAATTTTTTTTTTTTTTAATAAAACCAAAAAAGAAAATTTTTTAATTTTTTTTTTTTTTTTTTAAAGATTTTAAAAAAAAAAATTTTTAAAAATTTTTTTTTAAACAAAGTTTTAAAGTTTTAATTTTAAAAAAAATAAAAAAAAAAAATTTTTTTTTTTTTTTTTTAAAGTTTAAAAATTTTAAAAAAATTTTTAAAAATGATTATTTTAGCAAAACAGCACGTTTTGAGCTTTAATCTGCGTTTAACGCGTAAAACAGCATAAAAACGACGAATTTTTATTATTCGTTTTATTAATATTGCTTCTATTTGAACGATTTCAACGATCTAAAATGCTGAAAATGACTTATTTTAGCAAAACAGCACGTTTTGAGCTTTAATTCTGCGTTTTAACGCGTAAAACAGCATAAAAACGACGAAATTTTTATTATTCGTTTTTATTAATATTGCGTCTATTTGAACGATTTCAACGATCTAAGTGCTTGAAAATGATTATTTTAGCAAAACAGCACGTTTTGAGTTTTAATCTGCGTTTTAACGCGTAAAACAGCATAAAAACGACGAATTTTTATTATTCGTTTTTATTAATATTGCTTCTATTTGAACGATTTCAACGATCTCAAATGCTGAAAATTTATTTTAGCAAAACAGCACGTTTTGAGCTTTAATTGCGTTTTAACGCGTAAAACAGCATAAAAACGACGAAATTTTTATTATTCGTTTTTTTAATATTGCGTCTATTTGAACGATTTCAACGATCTAAAGTGCTTGAAAATGATTATTTTAGCAAAACAGCACGTTTTGAGCTTTAATCTGCGTTTTAACGCGTAAAACAGCATAAAACACGAAATTTTTATTATTCGTTTTTATTAATATTGCTTCTATTTGAACGATTTCAACGATCTAAAATGCTTGAAAATTTATTTTAGCAAAACAGCACGTTTTGAGCTTTAATCTGCGTTTTAACGCGTAAAACAGCATAAAAACGACGAATTTTTATTATTCGTTTTTATTAATATTCTCTATTTGAACGATTTCAACGATCTAAAATGCTTGAAAATGCTTATTTTAACAAAACAGCACGTTTTGAGTTTTAATTTGCGTTTTAACGCGTAAAACAGCATAAAAAACGACGAAATTTTTATTATTCGTTTTTGTTAATATTGCGTCTATTTGAACGATTTCAACGATCTAAAGTGCTTGAAAATGATTATTCTAGCAAAACAGCACGTTTTGAGCTTTTAATCTGCGTTTTAACGCGTAAAACAGCATAAAAAAAACGAAATTTTTATTATTCGTTTTTATTAATATTGCGTCTATTTGAACGATTTCAACGATCTAAAATGCTTGAATATTATAATTTTAGCAAAACAGCACGTTTTGAGCTTTAATCTGCGTTTTCGCGTAAAACAGCATAAAAACGACGAATTTTTATTATTCGTTTTTATTAATATTTCTTCTATTTGGGAAAGATTTCAACGATCTAAAATGCTTGAAAATGCTTATTTTAACAAAACAGCACGTTTTGAGCTTTAATCTGCGTTTTAACGCGTAAAACAGCATAAAAACGACGAAATTTTTATTATTCGTTTTTATTAATATTGCTTCTATTTGAACGATTTCAACGATCTAAAATGCTAGAAAATGCTTATTTTAGCAAAACAGCACGTTTGAGCTTTAATCTGCGTTTAACGCGTAAAACAGCATAAAAACGACGAAATTTTTATTATTCGTTTCTTATTAATATTTTCGTCTATTTGAAAAGATTTCAACGATCTAATGCTTGAAAATGATTATTTTAGCAAAACAGCACGTTTTGAGCTTTAATCTGCGTTTTTTTAAAGCGTAAAACAGCATAAAAACGACGAATATTTTATTATTCGTTTTTATTAATATTGCTTCTATTTGAACGATTTCAACGATCTCAAATGCTTGAAAATACTTATTTTAGCAAAACAGCACGTTTTGAGTTTAATTTGCGTTTTAACGCGTAAAACAGCATAAAAACGACGAAATTTTTATTATTCGTTTTTTTAATATTGCGTCTATTTGAACGATTTCAACGATCTAAAAGTGCTTGAAAATGATTATTCTAGCAAAACAGCACGTTTTGAGTTTTAATCTGCGTTTTAACGCGTAAAACAGCATAAAAACGACGAATTTTTATTATTCGTTTTTATTATATTGTCTATTTGAACGATTTCAACGATCTTAAAATGCTTGAATATTATAATTTTAGCAAAACAGCACGTTTTGAGCTTTAATCTGCGTTTTAAGGGGTAAAACAGCATAAAAAAGACGAAATTTTTATATTCGTTTTTATTAATATTCGTCTATTTGAACGATTTCAACGATCTAAAATGCTTGAAAATGATTATTTTAACAAAACAGCACGTTTTGAGTTTTAATCTGCGTTTTAACGCGTAAAAAAGCATAAAACGACGAAATTTTTATTATTCGTTTTTATTAATATTGCGTCTATTTGAACGATTTCAACGATCTAAAAAAGCTTGAAAATGATTATTTTAGCAAAACAGCACGTTCTGAGCTTTAATCTGCGTTTTAACGCGTAAAACGCATAAAAACGACGAATTTTTATTATTCGTTTTTATTAATATTTCGTCTATTTGAACGATTTCAACGATCTAAAATGCTTGAAAATGTTTATTTTAGCAAAACAGCACGTTTTGAGCTTTAATCTGCGTTTTAACGCGTAAAACAGCATAAAAACGACGAAATTTTTATTATTCGTTTTTATTAATATTGCTCTATTTGAACGATTTCAACGATCTAAAAATGCTTGAAAACTGATTATTTTAGCAAAACAGCACGTTTTGAGCTTTATTCTGCGTTTTAACGCGTAAAACAGCATAAAAACGACGAAATTTTTATTATTCGTTTTTATTAATATTGCGTCTATTTGAACGATTTCAACGATCTAAAAATGCTTGAAAATGATTATTTTAGCAAAACAGCACGTTTGAGTTTAATCTGCGTTTTAACGCGTAAAACAGCATAAAAACGACGAATTTTTATTATTCGTTTTTATTAATATTGTTTCTATTTGAACGATTTCAACGATCTAAAATGCTTGAAAATGCTTATTTTAACAAAACAGCACGTTTTGAGCTTTTTAAATTTTCGTTTTAACGCGTAAAACAGCATAAAAAAAGTCGAAATTTTTTTTATTCCCTTTTTGTTAATATTGCGTCTATTTGAAAAGATTTCCCAAAGATCTAAAAGGGTTGAAAATGATTATTCTAGCAAAACAGCACGTTTTGAAATTTTTAAACTGCGTTTTAAGCGTAAAAAAGCAAAAAAACGACGAAATTTTTTTTATTCGTTTTTATTAATATTGGGCTATTTGAACGATTTCAACGATCTAAAATGCTTGAAAATGATTATTTTGGGGAAAACAGCACGTTTTGAGCTTTATTCTGCGTTTTTAAAGCGAAAAAAGCATAAAAAAAGACGAAATTTTTATTACGTTTTTATTAATATTGCCTATTTGAACGATTTCAACGATCTAAAATTTCTTGAAAATGTTATTTTGCAAAAAAAGCACGTTTTGAGTTTTTAAACTGGGTTTTTAACGCGTAAAACAGCATAAAAACGACGAATTTTTATTTTCTTTTTTTTAATATTGTTTCATTTGAACGATTTCAACGATCTAAAAGCTTGAAAACATTTTAAAAAAAGGTTTTGAGTTTAATCTGCGTTTAACGCGTAAAAAAAGCATAAAAAAAGACGAAATTTTTATTATTCGTTTTTAATATTGCTCTATTTTAAAAGATTTCAACGATCAAAAAAGCTTGAAAAAATTATTTTAGCAAAACAGCACGTTTTGAATATAATCTGCGGGGCGTAAACAGCATAAAACGACGAATTTTTATTATTCGTTTTTTTTTAATATTTCTTCTATTTGAACATTTCAACGATCTAAAATGCTTGAAAATGCTTATTTTTAAAAAAACAGCACGTTTTTAGCTTTAATCTGCGTTTAACCCTAAAAAACCTTTTAAAAAAGACGAAATTTTTTTTTATTCGTTTTTTTTAATATTGCGTCTATTTGAACGATTTCAACGATCTAAAATGCTTTATAATGATTTTTTTTTAGCAAAACAGCACGTTTGAGTTTTTAAACTGCGTTTTTAAAGCGTAAAACCGCATAAAAACAAATTTTTATTCGTTTTTAAATATTTCGTCTATTTGAACGTTTTAAACGATCTAAAAAAGCTTGAAAAACTTATTTTGCAGCCGTTTTTAGCTTTAATCTGCGTTTTGGGAAAACACATAAAAAACGAAATTTTTTTTTATTCGTTTTTTAAATTGCGTCTTTTGAACATTTTAACGATCTAAAAAGCTTGAAAATGATTATTTTAAAAAAACAGCACGTTTTGAGCATTCTGGTTTTAACCGGAAACGCATAAAACGACGAAATTTTTTTTTAGTTTTTTTAAAAATTTTTGTCTATTTGAACGATTTCAACGATCTAAAATGGGGAAAATGATTATTTTTTAAAAAAAGCCCTTTTGAGTTTAATCTGCGTTTTAACGCGTAAAACAGCATAAAACGACGAATTTTTATTATTCGTTTTTATTAATATTGCTTCTATTTGAACGATTTCAACGATCTAAAATGCTTGAAAATGCTTATTTTAACAAAAAAGCACGTTTGAGCTTTTTAAACTGCGTTTTTTAAAGCGTAAAACAGTATAAAACGACAAAATTTTTATTATTCGTTTTTATTAATAATGCGTCTATTTGGACGATTTCAACGATCTAAAATGCTTGAAAATGATTATTTTTAGCAAAACAGCCGTTTTTAGCTTTAATCGCGTTATAACGCGTAAAACGCATAAAAACCCGGAATTTTTTTTTTCGTTTTTTATTTATTTTCATTTGAACGATTTCAACGATTTAAAAAGCTTGAAAATGCTTATTTTTGCAAAACAGCAATTTTAGCAATCTGCGTTTTAACGCGTAAAACACATAAAAAAAACGAAATTTTTATTATTCGTTTTTTTAATTTGCGTCTTTTGAACGATTTCAACGATCTAAAAAGCTTGAAAATGATTATTTTTGCAAAACAGCACGTTTTTAGTTTAATCGCAACGCGTAAAACAACATAAAACGACAAATTTTTATTATTCGTTTTTTTTTTAATATTGCGCTATTTGAACGATTTCAACGATCAAAATGCTTGAAAATGCTTATTTTACAAAACAGCACGTTTTGAGTTTTAATTTCGTTTTTAAAGCGTAAAAAACATAAAACGCAAATTTTTTTATTCGTTTTATTATTTTCGTCTATTTGAACGTTTTAACGTCTAAAATGCTTGAAAATGATTTTGCAAAACACCCGTTTTGGCTTTAATCTGCATTTTTAAAGCACAAAACACATAAAACGACGAATTTTTTATTTTCGTTTTTTTTTTAATATTGCTTTATTTGAACGATTTCAACGATCTTGCGAAAATGCTTATTTTTAAAAAAACAGCACGTTTTTAGTTTAATCTGCGTTTTAACGCGTAAAACAGTATAAAACGACAAAATTTTTATTATTCGTTTTTTTTAATATTGCGTCTTTTGAACGTTTTAACGATCTAAAATGCGAAAATGATTATTTTTGCAAAAACCCCGTTTTGAGCTTTAATCCATTTTAACGCACAAAACAGCATAAAAAAGACGAAATTTTTTATTATTCGTTTTTTTTTTAAAAATTTTTTTATTTGAACGATTTCAACGATCTAAAATGGTTGAAAATGCTTATTTTGAAAACAGCACGTTTTTAGTTTAATCTGCGTTTTAACGCGTAAACACATAAAAACGACGAATTTTTTTTTTCGTTTTTTTTTAATATTACTTTATTTGAACGATTTCAACGATCTAAAATGCTTGAAAAGCTTATTTTAGCAAAAAACCATTTTGAGTTTAATCTGCGTTTAAAGGTCAGCAAAAAAGACGAATTTTTTTTTTTTTTTATTTAAAAGGGGCTATTTAACGGGGTTTCAACGATCTAAAATGTTGAAAAAGATTATTTTTGGGAAAAGCACGTTTTTAGTTAATGGAACGGGGGGGCATAAAACGACGAATTTTTTTTTATTCGTTTTTTTTAATATTGCGCTTTTAACGATTTCAACGATCTAAAATGCTTTAAAAAGCTTATTTTAGCAAAACAGCACGTTTGAGCTTTAATCTCATTTAACGCGTAAAACAAAAATAAAACGACGAATTTTTTTTTATTTGTTTTTATTTTAAAATTTGCTTCGATTTGAACGATTTCAAGTTTAAATGCGAAAAAGCTTATTTTGAAAACAGCACGTTTTTGGTTTAATCTGCGTTTTTAAAGGTAAAACAGCCCAAAAACGACGAAATTTTTTTTATTCGTTTTTATTAATACGTCATTTGAAGATTTCAACGACAAAATGCTTGAAAATGATTATTTTAGTAAAAAAGCACGTTTTTAGCTTTAACCCGGTTTTAACTTAAAAGGGAAAAAACAAAATTTTTTTTTTCGTTTTTTTAAAAATTGTTTTTTTTTGCAAAATTTTAACGATCTAAAATGCTTTTAAAAAGCTTTTTTTTGCAAACAGCCTTTGAGCTTTTAACTGCGTTTTAACGCAAACACATAAAACGACGAAATTTTTTTTTATTCGTTTTATTAATATTGCTCTATTTGAACGATTTCAACGATCTAAAATGCTTGAAAATGTTATTTTAGCAAAAAAGCACGTTTTGGTTTAATCTCTTTTAACCCTAAAACAGCATAAAACGACGATTTTTTTTTTATTCGTTTTTTTTAATATTGCTTTCTTTGAACGATTTCAAAGATCTAAAATGATTGAAAATGCTTATTTTAGCAAAACAGCCAGAGCTTTAATCTGCGTTTTAACGCGTAAACAGCATAAAAAAGACGAAATTTTAATTTTCGTTTTTTTTTGCGTCTTTTGAACGATTTCAACGATTTAAATGCTTGAAAAAGATTTTTTTAGCAAAAAAGACGTTTTGGTTTTTTTCTGGGTTTTAAAGCGTAAAAAAGCATAAAACGACAAATTTTTATTATTGTTTTATTAATATTGCCCTTTTGAACGATTTAACGATCTAAAATGCTTGAATATGAATTTTTGCAAAAACGTTTTGAGTTTTAATCTGCGTTTTTAAAGCGTAAAACAGCATAAAAAAAGACGAATTTTTATTATTCGTTTTTTTTAATATTTTTTTTTTAACGATTTCAACGATCAAAATTTGAAAAAGCTTATTTTAGCAAAACAGCACGCTTTGAGCTTTAATCTGCGTTTTAACGCGTAAAAAAGCATAAAACGAAAATTTTATTATTGTTTTATTTATTTCGTTATTTGAAAAGATTTCAACGATCTAAAATGCTTTAAAATGATTATTTTAGCAAAACAGCCCTTTTTAAACTTTTAACGCAAAAAAGCAAAAACGACGAATTTTTTTTTATTCGTTTTTTTTAATATTGCTTCATTCATTTCAACGATCTAAAATGCTTGAAAATGATTATTTTTAAAACAAAACACCACGTTTTGGTTTTTAAACTGCATTTTAACGCCCAAAAAAACATTTAAAAAGACGAATTCTTTTCCCTTTTTTTTTTATTAATATTGCTTCTATTTGGGAAAGATTTTTAACCATCCAAAATGGTTGGGAAAAAGCTTTTTTTTAGCAAAACAAACACGTTTGGGGTTTTAACCCCCCCTTTTAACGCGTAAAAAAAGAAAAACACAAATTTTTTTTTTATTCGTTTTATTAATATTACTTTTATTTGAACGATTTCAACGATCTAAAAAGCTTGAAAAGCTTTTTTTAGCAAAAAAAGCACATTTTGAGTTTTAATCCGCGTTTTTTAAAGCGTTAAAAACATAAAACGACGTTTTTTATTATTCGTTTTTTTAAAATTGGGGTTATTTGAACGATTTCAACGATCTAAAATGCTTGAAAAAGATTATTTTAAAACAAAACAGCACGTTTTGAGGGAATTTTTTAACGCGTAAAACAGCATAAAACGACGAATTTTTTTTTTATTCGTTTTTTTTTAATATTGCGTCTATTTGAACGATTTCAACGATCTAAAATGCTTGAAAATCTTTTTTAGCAAAAGAGCCCCGTTTTTAGCTTTAATCCCGCATTTTTAAAGCGTAAAACAGCATAAAAAACGGTTTTTTTATTCGTTTTTTTTAATATTGCTTCGATTTGAACGATTTCAACGATTTAAATGCTTTTAAAAAGCTTATTTTTTGCAAAAAGCACGTTTTGAGCTTTTAATCTGCGTTTTAACGGTAAAAAACATAAAAACGACGAAATTTTTATTTTTTTTATTTAAAAATTGCCCTCTTTCGATTTCAACGATCTAAAAAAGCTTGAAAATGATTATTTTTTGTAAAACAGCACGTTTTGAGCTTTTAACCCCCCCTTTTAACTCGTAAAAAATCATAAAAGACAAAATTTTTTTAAATTTGTTTTTTAAAATTTCTTCTATTTCCAAAATTTCAACGTCTAAAATGCTTTTTAAAAAGCTTTTTTTAGCAAAACAGCACGTTTTGAGTTTTTAAACTGCGTTTTAAAAGCGCATTTTAAAAAAGACGAAATTTTATTATTCGTTTTTTTTTTAATATTGCGTCTATTTGGGAAAGATTTCCCAAAGTCTAAAATGCTTTAAAATGATTATTTTCCAAAAAAGCACGTTTTGGGGTTTTAAACTGCGTTTTAACGCGTTCGCTTTAAAAAAAACAATTTTTTTTTTTCGTTTTTTTTTTTTTAATATTGCCCCTTTAACGATTTAACGTCAAAAATGATTGAAAATGCTTTTTTTAAAACAAAACAGCACATTTTTAAAATTTTAATCTGCGTTTTAACGCGTAAAACAGCATAAAAAAGACGGGGGTTTTAATTACCCCTTTTTATTAATATTGCGTCTATTTGAACAATTTCAACGATTTAAAGTGCTTGGAATTTTACCCGCAAAAAAGCACGGGTTTTTAGCTTTTAAACTGCGTTTTAACGCGTAAAACAACATAAAAACGACGAAATTTTTTTGTCCCCTTTTTTAAAATTTCGCCTTTTGAACGACAACGACCAAAATGCTTGGAAAAATGATTTTTTTGCAAAAAGCTTTTGAGTTTTTAAACTGGGGTTTTAACCCTAAAAACCCTAAAAACGGAAAATTTTTTTTTATTCGTTTTTATTAATATTTCTTCATTTGAACGATTTCAACGATCTAAACGGGTTTTTTTAGCAAAACAGCACGCTTTTTGGTTTTAATCCCGCGTTTTTAACGCGTAAAACAGCATAAAAAAGGGCGAAATTTTTTTTATTTTTTTTTTTTATTTTCGTCTATTTTTAACCCATTTCAACGATCCCAAAATGCTTGAAAATGATTATTTTAGCAAAACAGCACGTTTTTTTAGCTTTAATTGCGTTTTTTAAAGCAGCATAAAACGACAATTTTTTTTTATTCGTTTTATTAATATTGCTTCCCATTTGAACGATTTCAACGATTAAAATGGGGAAAAAGTTATTTTAGCAAAAAAGCACGTTTTGAGCTTTTTAAATTGCGTTTTAACGCGTAAAACAGCATAAAACGACCGAAATTTTTTTTATTCGTTTTTTTTTTAATATTACTTTTTTAAAAGATTTCAACGATCTAAAACAAAACCTTTTTTTAGCAAAAAGAAAAAGGGGCTTTTTAAACTGCGTTTTTAAAGCGTAAAACAACATAAAAAAAGACGAAATTTTTTTTATTCGTTTTTATTTACGCGCCCCCTTTAAAAGATTTCAACGATCTAAAATGGGAAAATGATTATTTTAAAACAGCACGTTTTGAGTTTTAATCTGCGTTTTTTAAAGCGTAAAACGGGATAAAAAGACGGTTTAAATTTTTCGTTTTTATTAATATTGCGTCTATTTTAAAAGGTTTCAACGATCTAAAATGCTTTAAAATGTTATTTTAGCAAAAAAGCACGTTTTTAGGGTTTTAACCCGCACGGAAAAAAACATAAAAAAAGACGAATTTTTTATTCGTTTTTTTTTAAAATTCTTCGGTTTTAACATTTTAACGATTTAAATCTTTTTGGGATTTTAAACAAAAAAGCACGTTTTGAGCTTTAATCTGCGTTTTTAAAAGAGTAAAAAAGCATAAAACGACGAAATTTTTTTTATTCGTTTTTTAAAAATTGCCCTCATTTGAACGATTTCAAACATCTAAAATGCTTGAAAATGTTATTTTTGGAAAACAGCCCTTTTATTTTAACCGCGTTTTTAAATCGTAAAACAAAAATAAAAAAAGAAATTTTTTTTTTATTCGTTTTTTTTTTAATATTTGCTTCATTTGCAACCCTTTCAACGATCTAAACCGGCAAGCAAAACAGCACGTTTTGAGGGTTTAACCCCCTTTTTAAATTTTAAAAAAACATAAAACGACAAAAATTTTTATTATTCGTTTTTATTGCGCCCATTTGAACGATTTCAACGATCTAAAATGCTTTAAAAGATTATTTTTGCAAAACAGCACGTTTTTGGGTTTTAATTCGTTTTAACGCGTAAAAAAACATAAAAAAGACGAATTTTTTTTTTTATTCGTTTTTATTTATTTGGGCTATTTTTAACGGGTTTCCGATCTAAAGTGCTTGAAAATGATTATTTTTCAAAACAGCACGTTTTTAGCTTTTTAAACTGCGTTTTTAACCCCGTAAAAAGGGATAAAAACGACGGGAAATTTTTTTTATTCGTTTTTTTTAATATTGGGGCCTATTTGAACGATTTCAACGATCTAAAATGATTGAAAAGTTAATTTAAACAACACAGCAAAATTTTAGCTTTTTAAACTGCGTTTTAACGCGTAAAAAGGGATAAAAACGAAATTTTAAATTTGTTTTTTTTAATTTGCCCTCTTTTGAACGATTTCAACGATCTAAAGGCTTTAAAATGATTATTTTTTGCAAAAAAGCACGTTTTTTAGCCAACCGCGTTTTTAACGCGTAAAACGGGATAAAACGACGAAATTTTTTTTTATTCGTTTTTTTTTTTATTGCGCCTATTTGAACGATTTCAACGATCCTGCTTTAAAGGGTTTTTTGAAAACAGACGGTTTTTAAACAAACCGCGTTTTTAACCCCGTAAAAAACAAAACCGGTTTTTATTACCCCCTTTTATTAATATTTCTTCTATTTTTAACGATTTCAACGATCTAAAATGCTTGAAAATGCTTTTTTTTAGCAAAACAGCACGCTTTGAGCTTTTAACCCGCGTTTTTAAAGCGTAAAAAATTTTAAAAAAAACAAAAAATTTTTTTTTTTTCGTTTTTAATTTTTGCGTTTTTTGGGAAAGATTTTAACGTTTTAAAATGCTTGAAAAAGAATTTTTGCAAAAAGCCGGTTTTATTTTAACCGCGTTTTTAAAGGTAAACAGCTAAAAACCGGATTTAAATTTTTTTTTTTAATTGTTTTCCTTTCCCATTTTAACGATTTAACCGATCAAAATGCTTTAAAAGCTTTTTTGCAAAAACACGTTTTGGCCCAACTGCCTTTTTAAAGCGTAAAACAAACATCGACGAAATTTTTTATTATTCGTTTTTTTTTTGCGTCTATTTGAACGATTTCAACGATCTAAAATGCTTTAAAGAATTTTTTTGGGAAAAAAAGGGGTTTTTAGTTTAAAGGGGTTCGCAAAAAGTTTTAAAAAAAAACGAAATTTTTTTATTTTTTTTTTTAAAATTTCGTCTATTTGAACGATTTTAAAAAATCTAAAACCCTTCGGGGAAAAATTTTTTGCAAAAAAGAAAGTTTTTAGTTTTTAAACCGCGTTTTAAAGGTCGGGATAAAAAAACCAAATTTTTTTAAATTGTTTTTTTAATATTTTTTTGGCCCCCAAAAATTTAAGATTAAAACCGAAAATGCTTTTTTTTATTTTTCGTTTTTTTAATATTGTTTATTTGAAACGATTTCCTGGTCTTGCTTGGAAAAAGCTTTTTTGAAACCGCCGTTTTGAGCTTTTTAAACTGCGTTTTTAAGCTAAAAAACAAAAACGACGAAATGTTTTTTTATTGTTTTTTTTTTAATATTGCGTCTATTTGAACGGGTTTAAAACCGCTTGAAATATTATTTTTGACAAAACAGCAAGTTTTATTTTAACCGCGTTTTGGGGAAAACAACTTTTAAAAAAACGGGTAATTTTTTTTATTGTTTTTTAAAATTTTGGTTTCCGGTCTAAAATGCCCAAAAAGCGGTTTTTAAAAAAAAGCACGTTTTTGGGGTTTTAACCCCCCCTTTTTTTAAAGCGTAAAAAAAGCATAAAAAAGACGAAATTTTTTTATTCGTTTTTTTTTAATATTGCGTCTATTTGAACGATTTAACGATCTAAAAAGCTTGAAAATGAAATTTTTTTAGCAAAACGAAAGTTTTGAGCTTTTTTTCGCGTTTTAACCGTTTAAAAAGTGCCCACAAATTTTTTGGGTTTGTTTTATTAATATTGGGTCCTTTTGAACGGCAATCTTTAAAAAGTGAAAAGCTTTTTTTAGGGAAAACAGCACGTTTTGAGCTTTTTAAACCCAAACGCAAAACCCGCATAAAAAAGACGAAATTTTTTATTAAATTTTTTTTATTAAAATTGCGCCCCCTTTTAAACCCATTTCCCCCGATCTAAAATGCTGGGAAAAATTTTTATTTTGGGGAAAACAGACCCTTTTTTTAAACCCCCCCTTTTCGCTTAAAAAAAATTAAAAAAACGAAATTTTTTTTATTCGTTTTTTATTAATATTGCTTCTATTTGGGAAAGATTTCAACCCACTAAAAGGGTTTTTCCTTCTTTGGGGAAAAAAGCACGTTTTGGGGTTTAATCTGCGTTTTTAAAGCGAAAAAAGCATAAAAAAAGACGAATTTTTTTAAATTTTTTTTTAAAAAGCTTCATTTTAAACCCATTTTTAACTATCTAAAATGCCAAAATTTTTTTTAGCAAAAAAAGCCCTTTTTAGCTTTTAACCCCCCCTTTTCCCCGTAAAACAAACATAAAAAAACGGTAAATTTTTTTTTTGTTTTTATTGCGTCTATTTGAACATTTTTAACGATTAAAACTTGAAAATGATTTTTTTAGCAAAACAGAAGTTTTGAGCTTTTAAAATTCGTTTTTAAAAGGGGAAAATTTTAAAAAAGACAATTTTTTTATTCGTTTTTTTTTAATATTGCTTCTATTTGAACGATTTCAACGATCTAAAAAAGCTTGAAAATGCTTATTTTTAAGGGAAAAAAAAGCACGTTTGAGCTTTTAATCTGCGTTTTTTAAAGCGTAAAAAACAAAAAAGACGAAATTTTTTCCATTCGTTTTTTTTTAATATTGCGTCTATTTGGGAAAGATTTCCAACGATCAAAATGCTTTGAAAAGATTATTTTAGCAAAAAAGCACGTTTTGGAAAACTTTAACCCCTTTTTAAAGCGTAAAACAGCATAAAAACGACAAAAAATTTTTTTAACCCTTTTTTATTATTTGGTTTTAGGGAAAGATTTTAACGATCTAAAATGCTTTAAAATGCTTATTTTAGCAAAACAGCACGTTTTGAGCTTTAATCTGCATTTTAACGCGTAAAACAGCATAAAAGACGAAATTTTTTAAATTTTTCGTTTTTTTTAATATTGCGTCTATTTGAACAATTTCAACGATTTAAAGTGTTGAAAAAAGATTTTTAGCAAAAAAAGCACGTTTTTAGTTTAATCTGCGTTTTAACGCGTAAAACAGCATAAAACGACAAATTTTTTTTATTTGTTTTAAATATTGGCCTATTTAAAAGATTTCAACATCTAAAATGCTTGAATATGATTATTTTAGCAAAACAGCACGTTTTTGGTTTAATCTGCGTTTTAAACCCGCAAAAAAACAAAATTTTTTATTCGTTTTTTTTAATTTTTTTTTTTGAACGATTTCAACGATCTAAAATGTTTTAAAAAGCTTTTTTAGCAAAACAGACGCTTTTTTTTTTAATCTGCGTTTTTAAAGCGTAAAACAGCATAAAAAAGACGAAATTTTTTTTTATTCGTTTTATTAATATTGCGCATTTGAACGATTTCAACGATCAAAATGCTTGAAAATGATTATTTTAGCAAAAACACGTTTTTAGTTTTTAAACTGCGTTTTTAAAGCGTAAAAAAGCATAAAAAACGACGAATTTTTATTATTCGTTTTATTTAAAATTGCTTCTATTTGAACGATTTCAACGATCTAAAAAAGCTTGAAAATGATTATTTTAGCAAACAGCAGTTTTATTTTTAAATTTCGTTTTAACGCGTAAAACAGCATAAAAAAAGACGAATTTTTATTATTCGTTTTTTTTAATTTCTTTTTTGAACGATTTCAACGATCTAAAATGCTTTAAAATGCTTATTTTAGCAAAACAGCAATTTTGAGTTTTAATCTGCGTTTTAAGCGTAAAAAAGCATAAAAAAAACGAATTTTTATTATTGTTTTTTTTAATATTGCGTCTATTTTTTAAAGATTTAAAGATCTAAAATGCTTTAAAAAGTTATTTTAGCAAAACAAAAACGTTTTGGTTTTTTTCTGCTTTTAACGCCAAAAAACAAAAACACGAATTTTTATTATTTGTTTTTTTTTAATATTTCTTTATTTGAACGATTTAACGATTTAAATGCTTGAAAAAAGCTTTTTTAGCAAAAAAAGCACGTTTTGAGTTTTTTAAACTGCTTTTTAAAGGTAAAACAGCATAAAAACGACGAAATTTTTTTTATTCGTTTTTATTAATATTTCATTTGAACGATTTCAAAAATTAAAATGCTTTAAAAATTTTTTTTTAGAAAAAAGACGTTTTGATTTTAACTGGTTTAAAGTAAAAAAGCATAAAAACGACGAATTTTTTATTATTCGTTTTTATTAATATTGCTTTTATTTGACCATTTCAACATCTAAAATGCTTGAAAATGTTATTTTAGAAAAAAAGCAGTTTTTACTTTAATCTGCGTTTTTAACCCAAAACAGCATAAAAACACAAATTTTTTATTATTCGTTTTTTTTAATATTGCTCTATTTGAACATTTCAACGATCTAAAAAAGCTTGAAAATGTTATTTTAGCAAAACAGCACGTTTTTTTTAACGCTTTTTAAAGCAAAACAGCATAAAAAAAAGAAATTTTTATTATTCGTTTTTTTAAAAATTGCTTTTATTTGAACGATTTCAACGATCAAAATGTTGAAAATGTTTTTTTAGCAAACAGCAATTTTTTGGTTTAATCTGGTTTTAACCCTAAAAAAAAAGAAAAAACGACGAAAATTTTAAATTTTTCGTTTTTATTTTATTGGTTTTATTTGAACGACAACGATCAAATGTTGAAAATGTTATTTTAGCAAAAAAAGATTTTGAGTTTAATCTGCGTTTTAACGCGTAAAAAGCTAAAACGAAAATTTTTATTATTCGTTTTTTTTAATATTGGCCCATTTGAACGATTTCAACGATCTAAAAATGCTTGAAAAAGATTATTTTAAAAAACAGCACGTTTTGGTTTTTTAACCGTTTTAACGCAAAAAAGCATAAAAAAAGACGAAATTTTTATTATTCTTTTTATTAATATTGCGCCTATTTGAACGATTTCAACATCAAAAAGTTGAAAAAGTTATTTTTGCAAAACAGCACGTTTTGAGTTTTTAAACTGCGTTTTTAACGCGTAAAACAGCATAAAAAAAGACGAAATTTTTATTATTCGTTTTTTATTTATTGCGCTATTTGAAAAGATTTCAACGATCTAAAGTTTGAAAAAAGTTATTTTAGCAAAACAAGTTTTGAGCTTTAATCTGCGTTTTAACGCGTAAAACAGCATAAAAAAAGACGAAATTTTTTTTATTCGTTTTTTTTTAATATTGCGTCTATTTGAACGATTTCAACGATCTAAAAAAACTGAAATGATTATTTTAGCAAAACAGCACGTTTTAGTTTTTAAACCGCGTTTTTAAAGCGTAAAACAGCATAAAAAAAAGACGAATTTTTTTTATTCGTTTTATTAAAATTTTTCTATTTAACAAATTTCAACGATCTAAAATGCTTTAAAAATGGCTTTTTTTATTATTCGTTTTTTATTTATTTTTATTTAACTTTTAACGATCTAAAATGTTGAAAAAAGCTTATTTTTTTGAAAAAGCCTTTTGAGTTTAATCTGCGTTTTTAACCGAAAACAGCATAAAAACGACGAAATGTTTATTTTTCGTTTTTTTTTTATTGGTCTATTTGAACGATTTCAACGATCTAAAATGCGAATATATTTTTTTAGCAAAAAAGAGTTTTGAGTTTAATCTGCGTTTTTAACGCGTAAAAAAATAAAAACGAAATTTTTTTAATTCGTTTTTTTAAAATTTTTTATTTGAACGATTTCCCCAAAATCTTTTAAAATGCTTTTTTTAGCAAAACAGCACGTTTTAGGTTTAATCTGCGTTTTTAAAGCGTAAAAAAGCATAAAAAAGACGAAATTTTATTATTGTTTTTATTAATATTGCGTCTATTTGAACGATTTCAACGATCTAAAATGCTTGAAAATGATTATTTTAGAAAAGCACGTTTTGAGCTTTAATCTGCGTTTTAACGCGTAAAAAAGCATAAAAGCGACGAATTTTATTATTCGTTTTTTTTAAAAATTGCGTCTATTTGAACGATTTCAACAATCTAAAATGCTTGAAAAGTTTATTTTAGCAAAAAAGCCCTTTTGAGTTTTTAAACGCATTTTAACCCTAAAACAGCATAAAAACGACGAAATTTTTATTATTCGTTTTTATTAATATTGGTCTATTTGAACGATTTCAACGATCAAAAAAAGCTGGAAAAATGATTTTTTTAGCAAAACAGAGTTTTGAGTTTAATCTGCGTTTTAACGCGTAAAACAGCATAAAAAAAGACGAATTTTTTATTTTTCGTTTTCATTAATATTGCTTCTATTTGAACGATTTTAAAGATCTAAAATGCTTGAAAATGCTTATTTTGAAAACAGCACGTTTTGAGTTTTTTAAACTGCGTTTTAACGCGTAAAACGAAAAACGACGAATTTTTTTTTTCGTTTTTTTTTAATATTGCTTCTATTTGAACGATTTCAACTATCTAAAATGCTTGAAAATGCTTATTTTAGCAAAACAGCACGTTTTGAGCTTTTTAAACTGCGTTTTAACGCGAAACAGCATAAAAAAGACGAAATTTTTATTATTCGTTTTTATTATATTGCTTCTATTTTGAACGATTTCAACGATCTAAAAAAGCTTGAATATGATTTTTTTAAAAACAGCACGTTTTGAGTTTTTAAACGCGTTTTAAGCGTAAAAACAGTAAAAACGAAGAATTTTTATTATTCGTTTTATTTAAAATTGCTTCTATTTGAACGATTTCAACTGATCTAAAATGCTTTTAAAATGCTTTATTTTAGCAAAACAGCTCGTTTTGAGCTTTAATCTGCGTTTTAACGCGTAAAAAAGCATAAAAACGACGAATTTTTATTATTCGTTTTCATTTAAAATTTGCTTCTATTTGAACGATTTCAACGATCTAAAAAAGCTTGAAAATGCTTATTTTAGCAAAACAGCACGTTTTGAGCTTTTTAAACTGCGTTTTAACGCGTAAAAAGCATAAAAACGACGAATTTTTATTATTTCGTTTTTTTTATATTGCTTCTATTTGAACGATTTCAACTATCTAAAATGCTTGAAAATGTTATTTTAGCAAAACAGCACGTTTTGAGTTTTAATCTGCGTTTTTAAAGCGTAAAAAAGCATAAAAACGACGAAATTTTTATTATTCGTTTTTATTAATATTGCGTCTATTTGAACGATTTCAACGATCTAAAATGCTTGAAAATGATTATTTTAGCAAAACAGCACGTTTTGAGCTTTAATCTGCGTTTTAACGCGTAAAACAGCATAAAACGACGAAATTTTTATTATTCGTTTTTATTAATATTGCTCGTATTTGAACGATTTTAACGATCTAAAATGCTTGAAGATGCTTATTTTAGCAAAACAGCACGTTTGCTTTAATCTGCGTTTTAACGCGTAAAACAGCATAAAAACGACGAATTTTTTAATCGTTTTTATTAATATTGCTTCTATTTGAAACGATTTCAACGATCTAAAATGCTTTGAATATGATTATTTTAGCAAAACAGCACGTTTTGAGCTTTAATCTGCGTTTTAACGCGTAAAACAGCATAAAACGACGAATTTTTATTATTCGTTTTTTTTATATTGTTCTTATTTGAACGATTTCAACGATCTAAAATGCTTGAAAATGCTTATTTTAGCAAAACAGCTCGTTTTGAGCTTTTAATCTGCGTTTAACGCGTAAAACAGCATAAAACGACGAATTTTTATTATTCGTTTTTTATTAATATTGCTTCTATTTGAACGATTTCAACGATCTAAAATGCTTGAAAATGCTTATTTTAGCAAAACAGCACGTTTTGAGCTTTAATCTGCGTTTTAACGCGTAAAAAGCATAAAAACGACGAAATTTTTATTATTCGTTTTTATTAATATTGCGTCTATTTGAACGATTTCAACGATCTAAAAATGCTTGAAAATGATTATTTTAGCAAAACAGCGTTTTGTTTAATCTGCGTTTTAACGCGTAAAACAGCATAAAACGACGAATTTTTTATTATTCGTTTTATTAATATTGCTTCTATTTGAACGATTTCAACGATCTAAAATGCTTGAAAATGCTTATTTTAGCAAAACAGCACGTTTTGAGTTTTAATCTGCGTTTTAACTGTAAAACAGCATAAAACGACGAAATTTTATTATTCGTTTTTATTAATATGTCTATTTGAACGATTTCAACGATCTAAAATGCTTGAAATATGATTATTTTAGCAAAACAGACAATGTTTGAGTTTTAATCTGCGTTTTAACGCGTAAACAGCATAAAACGACGAATTTTTATTATTCGTTTTTATTAATATTGCTTCTATTTGAACGATTTCAACGATCTAAAATGCTTGAAAATGCTTATTTTAGCAAAACAGCACGTTTTGAGTTTAATCTGCGTTTTAACGCGTAAAACAGCATAAAAACGACGAATTTTTATTATTTCGTTTTTATTAATATTGCTTCATTTGAACGATTTCAACGATCTAAAATGCTTGAAAATGTTATTTTAGCAAAACAGCACGTTTTGAGCTTTAATCTGCGTTTTAACGCGTAAAAAAGCATAAAAAAGACGAATTTTTTTTTATTCGTTTTTTTTAATATTTTCTATTTAACGATTTCCCAAAGATCTAAAATGCCGAAAAAAGCTTATTTTTTAAAAAAAGCACGTTTTGGGGCTTTAATCTGCGTTTTAACGCGTAAAACAACATAAAACGACGAAATTTTTTTTTATTCGTTTTTTTTTAATATTGGGGTCTTTTTTAACGATTTCAAAAAGATCTAAAATGCTTGAAAAGTTATTTTAGCAAAAAAAGCACGTTTTTAGCATTCATCTGCCTTTTAAAGCGTAAAACAGCATAAAAAAGACGCATTTTTTATTATTCGTTTTTTTTTAATATTGCTTCTATTTGAACGATTTTAACGATCTAAAATGCTTGAAAATGCTTATTTTAGCAAAAAAAGCCCTTTTTAGGGTTTAATCTGCGTTTAACGCGTAAAACAGCATAAAACAGAAATTTTTATTATTCCCTTTTTTTAAAAATTGCGTCTATTTGAACGATTTCAACGATCCCCAAAACTTGAAAATGATTTTTTAGCAAAACAACCCTTTTTAGCTTTTTAAACTGCGTTTAACGGAAAAAAGCATAAAAAAGACGAATTTTTTTTTTATTCGTTTTTATTAAATTTTTCCCTTTTATTTGAACGATTTTAACGATCAAAATGCTTGAAAATGCTTATTTTAGCAAAACGAAGTTTTGAGCTTTTAAACTGCGTTTTAACCCTAAAACAACATAAAACGACGAAATTTTTATTATTGTTTTTTTTTAATATTTCTTTTATTTAAAAGATTTCAACGATCAAAAAAAGCTTTAAAATGTTTTTTAGCAAAAAAGCACGTTTTGAGCTTTAATCTGCTTTTAACGCGTAAAAAAGCATTCGACGAAATTTTTTTTATTCGTTTTTTTTTAATATTGCCCATTTAAAAGATTTCCCAAAGATCTAAAATGCTTGAAAATGTTATTTTAGCAAAAAAAGCCCCGTTTTGAGTTTTAATTTTGCGTTTTAACGCGTAAACAACATAAAAACGACGAAAATTTTTTTTTTCCCCTTTTTTTTAATATTTCTTTATTTAAAAGGTTTTAACGATCTAAAAAAGCTTGAAAAAAGCTTTTTTTTAGCAAAACAAACACGTTTTGAGTTTTTAAACTGCTTTTAACGCGTAAAAAGCATAAAAAAAGACGAAATTTTTATTATTCGTTTTTTTTTTAATATTGCGTCTTTTAAGGGTTTCCCAAAGATCTAAAATGCTTTTAAAATGGGTTATTTTAGCAAAAAAGCACGTTTTTAGCTTTAATTTTGCGTTTTTTAAAGCGTAAAACAGCAAAAAACGGGGGAATTTTTTTTATTCGTTTTTTTTTAATATTGTTTATTTGAACATTTTACCCATCTAAAAAAGCTTGAAAAAAGCTTATTTTAGCAAAAAAAGCACGTTTTTTAGCTTTAATCTGCGTTTTAACGCGTAAAAACATAAAAAAAGACGAAATTTTTTTTTATTCGTTTTTATTAATGGGTCTTTTGAACGGTTTCCCAAAGATCTAAAATGCTTGAAAATGATTATTTTAGCAAAACAGCACGTTTTGGTTTTTTTAAACTGCGTTTTAAGGGGTAAAAAAAAGCATAAAAAAAGACGAATTTTTTTTTATTCGTTTTTATTAATATTTTTTTTTGAACGATTTTAAACGATCTAAAATCTTGAAAAGTTTTTTTTAGCAAAACAGCACGTTTTTAGCTTTAATCTGCGTTTTTTAAAGCGTAAAAAAGCATAAAAACGACGAAATTTTTATTATTCGTTTTTATTAATATTGCGTCTATTTGAACGGTTTTAACGATCTTTAAAAAGCTTGAAAAAAGATTATTTTAGCAAAACAGCACGGGAGCTTTAAACTGCGTTTTTAAAGCGTAAAAAAGCATAAAAAAGACGGAATTTTTTTTTTATTCGTTTTTTTTTTAATATTTCTTCTATTTGAACGATTTAACGATCTAAAATGCTTGAAAATGCTTATTTTAGCAAAAAAAAGCACGTTTTTTAGGGTTTTAAACTGCGCAACGCGTAAAAAAGCTTTTAAAAAAAAGACGAAATTTTTATTATTCCCTTTTTTTTTAATATTGCGTCTTTTGAACGATTTCAACGATCTAAAATGCTTGAAAATGATTATTTTAGCAAAACAGCCCTTTTGAGTTTTTTCTGCGTTTTTAACGCGTAAAAAAGCATAAAACGACAAATTTTTTTTTTTTTTTGTTTTTTTTTTTTTTTTATTGGGGGTTTTATTTGAAAAGATTTCAACGATCTAAAATGCTTGAAAATGTTATTTTAGCAAAACAGCACGTTTTTAGCTTTTTAAACTGCTTTTTAAAGCGTAAAAAAGCATAAAAAAGACGAATTTTTTTTATTCCCTTTTTTATTAAATTTCTTTTATTTGAACGATTTCCCCGATCCAAAAAGCTTGAAAATGGTTATTTTTGCAAAACAGCACGTTTTTTAGCTTTTTAAACTGCGTTTTAACGCGTAAAAAAAGATAAAACGGCGAAATTTTTTTTTTATTCGTTTTTTTTAATATTGCGTCTATTTGAACGATTTCAACGATCTAAAATGGGGGAATAAGTTATTTTAGCAAAAACAAGCGTTTTGAATTTTAATCGCGTTTTAACGCGTAAAACAGCATAAAACGACGAAAATTTTTAAATTTTTCGTTTTTATTAATATTACCTATTTGAACGATTTCAACGATCTAAAATGCTTGAAAATGTTATTTTGCAAAACAGCACGTTTTTAGGGTTTAATCTGCGTTTTTAAAGCGTAAAACAGATAAAAACGACGAATTTTTTTTTTATTCGTTTTTTTTTAATATTGGGGTCTATTTGAACGATTTCAACGATCTAAAATGCTTGAAAATGTTATTTTAGCAAAACAGCACGTTTTAAATTTTTTAAACCGCGTTTAACGCGTAAAACAAAACATAAAACGACGAAATTTTTATTATTCGTTTTTTTTTAATATTTGCCCCATTTGAACGATTTCAACGATCTAAAAAGCTTGAAAATGATTATTTTAGCAAAACAGCACGTTTTGAGCTTTAATCTGCGTTTTTTTAAAGCGTAAAAAAAGCAAAAAAACGACAAAATTTTTTTTATTCGTTTTTTTTTAATTTGCTTTTTTTGAACGATTTCAACGGGTCTAAAATGCTTGAAAATGCTTATTTTAGCAAAACAGCACGTTTTGAGCTTTTTAAACCGCGTTTTTAAAGCGTAAAACAACATAAAAAAACGACGAAATTTTTTTTTTTTCGTTTTTTTTAATATTGGGTTTTTTTGAACGATTTCAACGATCTAAAATGCTTGAAAATGATTATTTTTTGCAAAACAGCACGTTTTGAGCTTTTTAAACTGCGTTTTAACGCGTAAAACAGCATAAAACGACAAATTTTTTTTTTCGTTTTTATTAATATTTGCTTTTATTTGAACGATTTCAACGATCTTTAAAAAGCTTGAAAATGCTTATTTTAAAAACAGCACGTTTTTAGCTTTTAAACTGCGTTTTTTCGCGTAAAAACAAAAACGACGAAATTTTTTATTATTCGTTTTTATTTTAAAATTTTCGTCTATTTGAACAAATTTTAACGATCAAAATGCTTGAAAAGGGTTTTTTTTTAGCAAAAAAGCCGTTTTTAGCTTTAATCTGCGTTTTTAAAGCGTAAAACAGCATAAAAAAGGCGAATTTTTTTTTATTCGTTTTTTTTAATATTGCTTCTATTTGGGCGATTTAACGATCTAAAATGCTTGAAAAAAGCTTATTTTAGCAAAAAAAGCACGTTTTGAGGTTTTTAAACTTTCGTTTTTAAAGCGTAAAACAGCATAAAAACGACGAAATTTTTATTATTCGTTTTTTTTAAAAATTGCGTCTATTTGAACAAATTTCCCAAAGATCTAAAATGCTTGAAAATGATTATTTTAGCAAAACGCACGTTTTGAGTTTTTAAACTGCGTTTTTAACCCCGTAAAACAGCATAAAACACAAAAATTTTTTTATTCGTTTTTTTTAATTTGCTTTATTTAAGTTTCAACGATCTAAAATGTGAAAAAGCTTATTTTAGCAAAACAGCACGTTTTTAATCTGCGTTTTAACCCTAAAACAACATAAAAAAAGGCGAATTTTTTTTTATTCGTTTTTTTTAAATTGCTTTTATTTGAACGATTTCCCATCAAAAATTTCTTGAAAAAAAGTTATTTTTGCAAAACAGCCCTTTTGAGCAAATTCCCTTTTAACGGAAAACAGCATAAAACGACAAAAATTTTTTTTATTCGTTTTTATTTTAAAATTCTTTTATTTGAACGATTTCAACGTCTAAAAGCGCTTTAAAAAGTTTTTTTAGCAAAAAGGGACGTTTTTAGCTTTTAAACTGCGTTTTAACGCGTAAAACAGCATAAAAAAGACAAATTTTTTTATTAAATTTGTTTTTATTAATATTGCTTTTATTTTAAAAGATTTCAACGATCTAAAATGCTTGAAAATGTTATTTTAGCAAAAAAAGCACGTTTTGAGCTTAATCTGCGTTTTAACCCCCGTAAAACAACATAAAAAAGACGAAATTTTTTTTTTATTCGTTTTTATTAATATTGCGTCTATTTGAACGATTTCAACGATCTAAAATTTTGAAATGAAATTTTTTTAAAAACAGCACGTTTTGAGCTTTAAACGCGTTTTAACCCTAAAACAGCATAAAAAAGGCGAAATTTTTTTTTATTCGTTTTTTTTAATATTTCTTTTATTTGAACATTTCAACGATCTAAAAAAACTTGAAAATGTTATTTTAGCAAAACAGCACGTTTTGAAAACTTTAATCTGCGTTTTCGGGGGTAAAAAAGCATAAAAAAAGAAATTTTTATTATTTGTTTTTATTAATATTGCTTTTATTTGAACGATTTCAACGATTTTAAAATGCTTGAAAAAAGTTATTTTTTGCAAAAAAAGCACGTTTTTTAAGGGTTTAATTGCGTTTTTAACCCCTTTAAAAAAACATAAAACGACAAATTTTTATTATTCGTTTTTATTAATATTTCTTTTATTTGAACGATTTCCCCAAAGATCTAAAATGCTTGAAAATGTTATTTTGAAAAAAAGCCCCGTTTTGAGCTTTAATCTGCGTTTTAAGGGTAAAATCCCTAAAAACGACGAAAATTTTTTTATTCGTTTTTTTTTAATAGCCTTTTATTTAACGATTTCAACGATCCAAAATGCTTTTAAAATTTTTTTAGCAAAACAGCACGTTTTGATTTTAATCTGCGTTTTAACGCTTAAAAAAAGCATTCGACGAAATTTTTTTTTATTGTTTTTTTTTAATATTGCGTCTATTTGAACGGTTTAAACGATCTAAAAAAGCTTGAAAAAAGATTATTTTGGGGAAAAAAAGCACGTTTTGAGCTTTAATCTGCGTTTTTAAAGCGTAAAACAGCAAAAAAGACGAAATTTTTATTATTGTTTTTATTAATATTGGGTTTTTTTGAAAAGATTTCAACGATCAAAATGCTTGGAAAAAAGTTATTTTTAGCAAAAAAGCACGTTTTTTAGCTTTAATCCGTTTTTAAAGCGTAAAACAGCATAAAAACGAAATTTTATTATTCCCTTTTTATTAATATTGCGTCTATTTGAACGATTTCAACGATCTAAAATGCTTGAAAATGATTATTTTAGCAAAACAGCACGTTTTTTAGCTTTTAAACTGCGTTTTAACGCGTAAAAAACATAAAAAAACGAAATTTTTTTTATTCGTTTTTTTTTTAAAATTTTTTTTTCTATTTGAACGATTTTAACGATCTAAAAAAGCTTGGGAAAAAGTTATTTTAGCAAAACAGCACGTTTTGAGCTTTAATCTGCGTTTTAAGGTAAAAAAGCATAAAAAAAAGACGAAAATTTTTTTATTATTCCCTTTTTTTTTTAATATTGCTTTTATTTGAAGATTTCAACGATCTAAAATGCTTGAAAATGTTATTTTAGCAAAACAGCCCTTTTGGTTTAATCTGCGTTTTTTAAAGCGTAAAACAGCATAAAACGACGAAATTTTTATTATTCGTTTTTTAATTTTTGCGTCTTTTGAACGATTTTAACGATCTAAAATGCTTGAAAATGATTATTTTAGCAAAAAAAAGCACGTTTTGAAGGGTTTTTAAACTGCGTTTTTAAAGCGTAAAAAAAGCATAAAAAAACGAAAATTTTTTTTATTCGTTTTTTTTTTAATATTGCTTTTATTTAAAAAAATTTCAACGTCTAAAAAGCTTGAAAATGTTATTTTAGCAAAAAAGCACGTTTTGGGGCTTTAATCTGCGTTTTAACGCGTAAAACAGCATAAAAAAACCGAAATTTTTATTATTCGTTTTTTTTTAATAAATTTCCCTATTTTTAACGATTTCAACGATCTAAAAAACTTGAAAAAAGATTATTTTAAAACAAAACAGCACGTTTTTTAGCTTTTAAACTGCGTTTTTTAACGCGTAAAACAGCATAAAACGACAAAATTTTTTTTTATTCGTTTTTATTAATATTGCGTCTATTTGAACGATTTCAACGTCTAAAAAAGCTTGAAAATGTTATTTTTTGCAAAACAGCACGTTTTTGGGTTTTAAAAAGCGTTTTTAAAGCGTTTCAGCATAAAAAAAACGAAATTTTTATTATTCTTTTATTTATTGCCCTATTTGAACGATTTCAACGATCTAAAATGCTTGGAAAAAGATTATTTTAGCAAAAAAGCCGTTTTGAGTTTTTAAACCCGCGTTTTAACGCGTAAAAAAACATAAAAAAGACGAATTTTTATTATTCGTTTTTTAATTTTTGCTTTTATTTGAACGATTTCAACGATCTAAAATGCGAAAATGCTTATTTTAGCAAAAAAGCAGTTTTGAGCTTTAATCCGCGTTTTAACGCGTAAAACAGCATAAAAAAAGACGAAATTTTTTTTTTATTCGTTTTTATTAATTTTGGCTTTTGGGAAGATTTCAACGATCTAAAATGCTTGAAAATGATTATTTTAGCAAAAAAACACACGTTTTGGGAAATTTTGGGTTTCCCCGTAAAACAGCATAAAACGAGGGAAATTTTTTTTATTCGTTTTTTTTAATATTGTTTATTTGAACGATTTCAACGATCTAAAAAAGCTTTTAAAATGCTTATTTTTAAAAAAAAACAGCACGTTTTTAGCTTTTTAAACTGCGTTTTAACCCTAAAAAAAGCATAAAAAAGACGAAATTTTTTTTTTTCGTTTTTATTAATATTGCTTTTTTTGAACGATTTCAACGGGGTCTAAATGCTTGAAAATGATTATTTTTTTGCCCCAAAAAAGCACGTTTTACTTTTAAAACTCGTTTTAACGCGTAAAACAGCATAAAACGAGGGAAATTTTTTTTTATTCGTTTTTTTTTTAATATTGCTTTTATTTGAACGATTTCAACGATCTAAAATGCTTGAAAATGTTATTTTAGCAAAACAGCACGTTTTGAGCTTTAATCTGCGTTTTAACGCGTAAAACAGCATAAAACGACGAAATTTTTATTATTCGTTTTTATTAATATTGCGTCTATTTGAACGATTTCAACGATCTAAAGTGCTTGAAAATGATTATTTTAGCAAAACAGCACGTTTTGAGCTTTGATCTGCGTTTTAACGCGTAAAACAGCATAAAACGACGAAATTTTTATTATTCGTTTTTATTAATATTGCGTCTATTTGAACGATTTCAACGATCTAAAGTGCTTGAAAATGATTATTTTAGCAAAACAGCACGTTTTGAGCTTTAATCTGCGTTTTAACGCGTAAAACAGCATAAAACGACGAAATTTTTATTATTCGTTTTTATTAATATTGCGTCTATTTGAACGATTTCAACGATCTAAAATGCTTGAATATGATTATTTTAGCAAAACAGCACGTTTTGAGCTTTAATCTGCGTTTTAACGCGTAAAACAGCATAAAACGACGAATTTTTATTATTCGTTTTTATTAATATTTTTTTTTAAAAAGATTTTTAAAAGCTTAAAATTTTTTTTAACAAAAAAAGATTTTAGTTTTTAATTGCGTTTTTAATTTAAAAAAGATAAAAGGTTTTTATTTTTTTTTTTAACCTTTTTTTTTAAGTTTCAACTTTGGTTTGGGGTTTTAAAAAAAATTTTCTTTAATTGCGTTTAACGTTAAAAAACTAAAAGCAAATTTTTTTTTTTTTTTTTAAAAAGCCCATTTAACGTTTAACCTAAAAAGGGTTAAAAGAATTTTAAAAGGGGTTTTTTTAAATTTCGATTTAACGGTAAAAAAACAAAAAGACGAAATTTTTTTTTTTTTTTTTAAGCGTTATTTAACGTTTAACGACAAAAAAGCAATTAAATTTTTTTTTTTAAAAACTTTTTATTTAACTTTCGTTTGCAAAAAAAACAAAAAACGTTTTAAAGGGGTCTTTTAACCGAAAACATTTAAAAGCAAAAATTTTTTTTTTAAAAAAGCACGTTTTTTTATTTAACCTTTTAAGCTAAAAAATAAAAACAGAATTTTTTATTTTCGTTTTTTTAAAACTTTAGAAAGATTTAAATTTTTTTAAATGTTTTTTGAAAAACAGCGTTTTATTTTTTTTGCTTTTTAAAAACAGCAAAAAAGGAAAAAATTTTTTCGTTTTGTTAAAAGCTTTAGAAATTTAAAATCTTTTTTTTAAAATGTTTTTTGAAAAAAACGTTTTATTTTTAATTTCTTTTGCAAAACAGCAAAAAGAGTTTTTTTTTTTTTTATTTAAAGCTTTAGAAAGATTTAAGTTAAAATGCTTGAAAACATTTTACAAAAAAGCAGTTTTACAACCTTTTACCCCAAAACGCTTTAAAAAAAAAAAATTTTTTTTTTTCGTTTTTTTTTTTTAATATTCTTCATTTGAACGATTTTCTTCTTAAAAATTTTTTAAAAAAAATTTTGAGTTTTAATCTGCGTTTTTTAAACGAAAACAGCATAAAACGAGAAAATTTTTTTATTTGTTTTTTTTTAATTTGCTCTATTTGAACGATTTCAACGATTAAATTTGAAAATGATTTTAGCAAAACAGCACGTTTTGAGCTTTAATTCCCCCTTTTAAAGCAAAAAAAAAAAACGGAATTTTTTTTATTCGTTTTTATTAATATTTCTTTTATTTGAACGTTTAAACATCTAAAATGTTGAAAATGTTATTTTAGCAAAACAGACGTTTTTATTTTAATCTGCGTTTTAAGCGTAAAACAGCATAAAACGACGAATTTTTATTATTCGTTTTTATTATTGCTTCTATTTGAACGATTTCAAGATCAAAAAGCTTGAAAATGCTTATTTTGAAAAACACGTTTTGAGTTTAATCTGCGTTTTAACGTTTTAAAAAAGCAAAAAAAGACGAAATTTTATTATTCGTTTTTATTAATATTGCGTCTATTTGAACGATTTCAACGATTAGGCGAAAATGATTATTTTCAAACAGCACGTTTTTAGCTTTTAAACTGCGTTTAACGCGTAAAAAAGCATAAAAACGACAAATTTTTTTATTCGTTTTTATTAAAATTGCTCAGAACGATTTAACGATCCAAAATGCTTGAAATGATTTTTTAGAAAACAGCACGTTTTTTAGTTTTTAAACTGCGTTTTTAAAGCGTAAAACGCATAAAACGACGTTTTATTATTCGTTTTTATTAATATTGCTCTATTTGAACGATTTCAACGAACTAAAAAAGCTTGAAAATGTTTTTTGCAAAACAGCCCTTTTGGAAAACTGCGTTTAACGCGTAAAAAAGCATAAAAAAAGACGAATTTTTTATTATTCGTTTTTTTTTAATATTCTTTTATTTGAACGATTTCAACGTCTAAAATGCTTGAAAAAAGTTATTTTAGCAAAAAAGCACGTTTTGAGTTTTTAAACTGCGTTTTAACGCGTAAAAAAGCTAAAAAAGACGAAATTTTTTTTATTCGTTTTATTAATATTGCTTTATTTGAACGATTTCAACAAACTAAAATGCTTGAAAATGTTTTTTTGCAAAAAAGAAATTTTTAGTTTAATCTGCGTTTTAACCGTAAAACACATAAAAACGAGAATTTTTATTATTCGTTTTTTTAATATTGTTTATTTGAACGTTTCAACGATCTAAAATGCGAAAATGTTATTTTAGCAAAACAGCACGTTTTGAGCTTTAATCTGCGTTTTAAAGCGTAAAACAGCATAAAAAAAGACGAAATTTTTTTTTTATTCGTTTTTTTTAATATTCTCTTTTGAACATTTTTCGATCTAAATGTTGAAAATGATTTTTTAACAAAACAGCACGTTTTTTAGTTTTCTGCGTTTTAAGGTAAAAAACATAAAAAAGACGAATTTTTTTTTTTCGTTTTTATTTATTTTTCTATTTGAACGATTTCAACGATCTAAAATGCTTGAAAATGATTATTTAGCAAAACAGCACGTTTTGAGTTTAATCTGCGTTTTAACGCGTAAACAGCATAAAAACGACGAATTTTTATTATTCGTTTTTTATTAATATGCTTCTATTTGAACGATTTCAACGATCTAAAATGCTTAAAATGGCTTATTTTAGCAAAACAGCACGTTTTGAGCTTTAATCTGCGTTTTAACGCGTAAAAAGCATAAAAACGACGAAATTTTATTATTCGTTTTTATTAATATTGCGTCTATTTAACGATTTCAACGATCTAAATGCTTGAAAATGATTATTTTAGCAAAACAGCACGTTTTGAGCTTTTAATCTGCGTTTAACGCGTAAAAACTAAAACGACGAAATTTTTATTATTCTTTTATTGTATTGCGTTTTAAAATTTCAACGATCTAAAAAGTTTAAAAAAAGAGTTTTAGCAAAAGCACGTTTTTATTTAATCTGCGTTTAACGCGTAAAACAGCATAAAAACGACGAATTTTTATTATTCGTTTTTTATTAATATTCTCTATTTGAACGATTTCAACATCTAAAATGCTTGAAAATGCCTATTATGGGAAACAGCACGTTTTGAGCTTTAATCTGCGTTTTAACGCGTAAACGCTAAAACGACGAATTTTTTATTATTCGTATTTTAATTTTCTTAGAACGATTTCAACGATCTAAAAGCTTTGAAAATGCTTATTTTAGCAAAACAGCACGTTTGAGTTTTAATCTGCGTTTTAACGCGTAAACAAGCATAAAACGACGAATTTTTATTATTCGTTTTTATTAATATTGCTTCTATTTGGAACGATTTAACGATCTAAAATGCTTTAAAATGCTTATTTTAGCAAAAACAGTTTTGAGCTTAATCTGCGTTTTAACCCCGTAAAACAGCATAAAAACGACCAAATTTTATTATTCGTTTTTATTATATTGCGTCTATTTGAACGTTTAACGATCTAAAGTGCTGAAAAATTATTTTAGCAAAACAGCACGTTTTTTTTGTCGTTTTAACGCTAAAACAGATAAAACGCAAAATTTTATTTTCGATTAATAGGTCTATTTGAACGATTTCAAGATCTAAAAGTGCTTGAAAATGATTATTTTAGCAAAACAGCATGTTTTGGTTTAATCTGCGTTTAAGCGTAAACAGCATAAAAAACGAAATTTTTTTATTCGTTTTTATTAATATTGCGTCTATTTGAAAATTTTCGACCTAAAATCTTGAATATGTTTTTACAAAACAGCCGTTTTGAGGGAATCTGCGTTTAACGTAAAACAGCATAAAACGACGAATTTTTATTATTCGTTTTATTAATACTTCTATTTGAACGATTTCAACGATCTAAAAAAGCTTGAAAATGTTATTTTAGCAAAACAGCACGTTTTGAGCAACGCGTTTTGGCAAAAAACATAAAACGACGGGGAATTTTTTTTTATTGTTTTTTTTTAATATTTTTTCATTTTTCGATTTCCCCCATTAAAATGCGAAAATGTTATTTCAAAACAGCACGTTTTTATTTTTTCGGTTTTTAAAGCTTAAACAGCAAAAAAAGACGAAATTTTTTTATTCGTTTTTTTAATTTGCGTCTATTTGAACGATTTCAACGACGGGTTGTTTATTTTTTTAGCAAAAAACGTTTTGAGTTTTAAACCGTTTTTAAAGCGTAAAACACAAAAACGCGAAATTTTTATTCGTTTTTTTAATATTCGCCTTTTTAACGATTTCAACGATCCAAAATGTTTAAAAATTTGGGATTTTTTTTTTTTTAAGCAAAACAGCACTTTTTTTAAATTTTTTTTAAAATTTTTTTTTTGGTTTGGGGTTTA
>NW_027045735.1:0-62555 GCF_025399875.1 Dalotia coriaria
TTATGCTGTTTTACTAAAAGCAGATTAAAGCTCAAACGTGCTGTTTCAAAAATAAGCATTTTCAAGAAGATCGTTGAAATCGTTCAAATAAAGCAATATTAATAAAAAAGAAAAATAAAAAATTCGTCTTTTATGTTTTTACGCGTTAAACGAGATTAAAAGCTCAAACGTGCTGTTTTGCTAAAATAAGCATTTTCGCATTTTTTGATCGTTTAAATTTCAAATAAAGCAATATTAATAAAAACGAATAATAAAAAAATTTCCCTTTTATGTTTTTTAAGCGTTAAACGCAGATTAAAAACTCAAAACGTGCTGTTTTCTAAAATAAGCATTTTCAAGCATTTTTAGATCGTTGAACCCTTCAAATGAAGATTAATAAAAACGAATAAAAAAAATTCTCGTTTTATGCTGTTTTAGCGTTAAAACGCAGATTAAAGCTTCAAAAACGTGCTGTTTTGCTAAAATAAGCATTTCAGCATTTTAGATCGTTGAAATCGTTCAAATAGAAGCAATATAATAAAAACGAATAATAAAAATTGTCGTTTTATAGCGTTTTACGCGTTAAAACGCAAATTAAAGCTCAAAACGGCTGTTTTGCTAAAATAAGCATTTTCAAGCATTTTAGATCGTTGAAATCGTTCAAATAGGCAATATTAATAAAAACGAATTAAAAAAAATTTGTCTTTTATGCTGTTTACGCTTTAAAACGCAGATAAACTCAAAACGTGCTGTTTTGCTAAAATAAGCATTTTCAGCATTTTAGATCGTTGAAATCGTTCAAATAGCGCAATATTTAAAAAAAAAACGAATAAAAAAAAATTGTCGTTTTATGCGTTTTACGCTTAAAACGCAGATAAAAGCTCAAAACGTGCTGTTTTGCCAAAATAAGCATTTTCAAGCATTTTAGATCGTTGAAATCGTTCAAATAGAAGCAATATTAATAAAAACGAATAATAAAAATTCGTCGTTTTATGCTGTTTTAAGCGTTAAAACGCAGATTAAACTCAAAACGTGCTGTTTTGCTAAAATAAGCATTTTCAAGCATTTTAGATCGTTGAAATCGTTCAAATAGAAGCAATATTAATAAAAACGAATAATAAAAATTCGTCGTTTTATGCTGTTTTACGCGTTAAAACGCAGATTAAAGCTCAAAACGTGCTGTTTTGCTAAAATAAGCATTTTCAAGCGTTTTAGATCGTTGAAATCGTTCAAATAGAAGCAATATTAATAAAAACGAATAATAAAAAATTTCGTCGTTTTATGCTGTTTTTGCGTTAAAACGCAGATTAAAATTCAAAACGTGCCGTTTTGCTTTTAAAATAACATTTTCAAGCATTTTAGATCGTTGAAATCGTTCAAATAGCGCAATATTAATAAAAAAGAATAAAAAAATTCGTCGTTTTATGCTGTTTTACGCGTTAAAACGCAGATTTAAAACGTGCTGTTTTGCTAAAAAAAGCATTTTCAAGCATTTTAGATCGTTGAAATCGTTCAAATAGACGCAATATTAATAAAAACGAAAATAAAAATTTTTGTCGTTTTTATGCTGTTTTACCCTTAAAACGCGAATAAAGCTCAAAACGTGCTTTTTTTAAAAAAAAAGCATTTTCAAGCATTTTAGATCGTTGAAATCGTTCAAATAGAAGCAATATTAATAAAAAAAAATAAAAAAAAAATTTGTCGTTTTTTTTATTGTTTTCGCGTTAAAACGCAAATTTTCAAAAAATTGTTTTGCAAAAAAAACATTTTCAAGCTTTTGATCGTTGAAATCTTTAAATAGACGCAATATTAATAAAAAGAAAAAAAAAAAATTTCGTTTTATGCTGTTTGCGTTAAAACGCAGATTAAACTCAAAACGTGCTGTTTTCTTTTAACATTTTCAAAAATTTTAGTCGTTGAAAACTTCAAATAGAGCAATATTAATAAAAAACGAATAATAAAAATTTTGCGTTTTTATCTTTTTTCGCGTTAAAACGCAGATTAAACTCAAAACGTCTTTTTAAAATAAGCATTTTCAAGCATTTTAGATCGTTGAAATCGTTCCCAAAAAGAACAATATTAATAAAAGAATAATAAAAATTCGTCGTTTTTATGCTGTTTTCGCGTTAAAACGCAGATTAAAATTAAAACGTCCGTTTTGCTAAAATAAGCATTTTCAAACATTTTAGATCGTTGAAATCGTTCAAATAAGCAATATTAATAAAAAAGAATAATAAAAAAATTTGTCGATGCTTTTTTACGCGTTAAAACGCAGATTAAAACTCAAAACGTGCTGTTTTGCTAAAATAAGCATTTTTAAGCATTTTAGATCGTTGAAAACGTTCAAATAGGCAATAAATAAAAAGAATAAAAAAATTTGCGTTTTATGCGTTTTACGCGTTAAAACGCAGATTAAACTCAAAACGTGCTGTTTTGCTAAATAAAACATTTTTTAACATTTTAGATCGTTGAAATCGTTCAAATAGAAACAATATTAATAAAAAAAATAAAAAAAATTCGTCGATGCTGTTTTGCGTTAAAACGCAGATTAAAAAATCAAAACGTGCTGTTTTGCTAAAATAAAAAAAATTTTTAAAATTTTGATCGGAAAACGTTCAAATAGAGCAATATTTAAAAAAACGAATAATAAAAATTCGCGTTTTTTTGCTGTTTTACGCGTTAAAACGCAGATTAAAAATCAAAACGTGCTGTTTTTTCTAAAATAAATTTTTTAAATTTTTTGTGTTGAAATCGTTCAAATAGAAGCAATATTAATAAAAACGAATAATAAAAAAATTGTCGTTTTTTGCTGTTTTTTCGCAAAACGCAGATTAAAAAATCAAAACGTGCTGTTTTGCTAAAATAAGCATTTTCAAGCATTTTAGATTTGAAATCGTTAAATAGAAGCAATAAATAAAAAAGAATAATAAAAAAATTTGTCGTTTTATGCGTTTTACGCAAAACGCAGATTAAAACCCAAAAAGTGCGTTTTCTAAAATAAGCATTTTCAAGCTTTTTTTGATCGTTGAAATCGTTCAAAAACGCAATAAAATAAAAAAAATAATAAAAAAAATTTGTCGTTTTATGCCTTTTACGCTTAAACGCAGATTTTAAAAAAACAAAACTCTTTTTCTAAAATGCTTTTTTTAAGCATTTTAGATCGGAAATCGTTCAAATAACAATATTAATAAAAACAAAAAATAAAATTCGTCGTTTTATGCTGTTTTAGCTTTAAAAAACCCGTTAAACTCAAAACGTGCTGTTTTTCTAAAATAACATTTTCAAATTTTAGATCGGGGAAAACGTTCAAATAGACGCAATATTAATAAAAACAGATAATAAAAAAATTTGTCGTTTTTTTTGCTGTTTTACGCTTAAAAAAAGCAGTTAAAACTCAAAACGTGCTGTTTTGCTAAAATAAGCATTTTTAAAATTTTAGATCGTTGAAATCGTTCAAATAGAGCAATATTAATAAAAAAGAATAATAAAAAAATTTTGTCGTTTTTTTGCTGTTTTTCGCGTTAAAACGCGATTAAAACTCAAAACGTGCGTTTTGCTAAAATAAGCATTTTCAAACATTTTTTGATCGTTGAAATCGTTCAAATAGAAGCAATATTTAAAAAAAACAATAATAAAAAAAATTTGTCGTTTTTTTTCTGTTTTTCGCGTTAAAAAGCAATTAAACTCAAAAAGTGCCCCTTTTTTAACATTTTCAAGCATTTTAGATCTTGAAATCGTTCAAATAGAAAATATTAATAAAAACGAATAATAAAAAAATTTGTCGTTTTTTTGCTGTTTTTCGCGTTAAAAGCAGTTAAAAACCCAAAAAGTGCTTTTTTTTAAAAAAAAGCATTTTTTAAACATTTTAGATCGTGAAATCGCAAAAAGAAGCAATAAATAAAAACGAATAATAAAAAAAATTTGTGTTTTTTTGCTGTTTTACGCGTTAAAACGCAGATTAAAACTCAAAACGTGCCTTTTTTTGCAAAAAAAACACCGATTTTTTTATCGTTGAAATCGTTCAAATAAAGCAATATTAATAAAAACGTAAAAAAAATTTGTTTTTTTTGCTTTTTTGCTTAAAAAGCAGATTAAAACTCAAAACTGCTGTTTTGCTAAAATAAGCATTTTCAAGATTTTAGATCTTGAAATCCTTCAAATAAAAGCAATATTAATAAAAAGAATAATAAAAAAATTTTGTTTTTATGCTGACGCGTTAAAACCGTTAAACTCAAAACTCTGTTTTGCAAAATAACATTTTTTAACATTTTTTTGATCTTGAAAACTTCAAATCAATATTAATAAAAACGAAAAAAAAAATTCTCGTTTTTTTGCTGTTTTGCGTTAAAAAAACGTTAAAAAAACAAAACTGCGTTTTTTAAAATAAACATTTTCAAGCATTTTAGATCGTTAAATCGTTCAAATAGAAGCAATATTAATAAAAACGAATAATAAAAAAAATTTGTCGTTTTTATGCTGTTTTGCGTTAAAACGCAATTAAACTCAAAACGTGCTTTTTTTCTAAAATAACATTTTCAAAACATTTTAGATCGTTGAAATCGTTCAAATAGACCCAAAATTAATAAAAAAGAATAAAAAAAATTCGTCGTTTTTTATGCTGTTTTACGCTTAAAACGCAGGATAAAGCTCAAAACGTGCTTCCATTTTGCTAAAGGCCAGCATTTTCAAGCATTTTTAGATCGTTGAAATCGTTCAAATTAGACGCAATATTAATAAAAACGGAATAATAAAATTCGTCGTTTTTTTGTATACTTTGTTTTTACGCGTTAAAACGCAGATTAAAGCTCACAAAACGTGCGGTTTTGCTGGAAATAACCATTTTTCAAGCATTTTAGTCGTTGAAATCGTTCAAATAGAGAAACAATATTAATAAAAACGAATAATAAAAAATTCGTCGCGTTTTTTAGTATGCTATTTTTAAACGTTAAAACGCGAAGATTTAAAACTCAAACGATGCTGTTTTGCTAAATAAGCATTTCAAACGCATTTTTAGATCCGTTGAAATCGTTCAAATAGAAGCAATATTAATAAAAACGGAATAATAAAATTCGTCACGTTTTTATGCTGTTTTTACGCTTGCTTACAAACGCAGATTAAAAGCTCAAAACGTGCTGTTTTTAAAATATAAAAGCATTTTTTCAAGCGATTTTAAGATCGTTGAAATCGTTCAAAATGGAAGCGTATTAATAAAAACGGAGCTAATAAAAAATTCACGTCGTTTTTTATGCTTTTGTTTTACGCGTTAAAACGCAGATTAAAGCTCAAAACGTGCTTGTTTTGCTGGAAATAAGCATTTTTCAGCATTTTAGATCGTTGAAATCGTTCAAATAGACGCAATATTAATAAAAACGAATAACAAAATTTCGTCGTTTTATGCTGTTTTTGCGCGTTAAAACGCAGATTAAAAGCTCAAACGTGTTTTTTGCTAAAATAAACATTTTCAAGCATTTTTTAGATCGTTGAAATCGTTCAAATAGACGCGAAATATAAAATAAAAACGAATAATGAAATTCGTCGTTTTTATGCTGTTTTACCTTTAAAACGCAGGTTAAAACTCAAAACGTGCTGTTTGCTTTAAAATAAGCATTTTCAGGCATTTTAGACCGTTGAAATCGTTCAAATAGAAGCAATATTAATAAAAACGAATGATAAAAATTCGTCGTTTTTATGCTATTTTACCCTTTAAAACGCAGGATAAAGCTCAAAACGTGCTGTTTTGCTAAAATAAGCATTTTCAAGCATTTTAGATCGTTGAAATCGGTCAAATAGACGCAATATAAGTAAAACGAATAATAAAAATTCGTCGTTTTTATGCTGTTTTGCGTTAAACGCGGTTTAAAAGCTCAAAACGTGCGCTGTTTTGCAAAATAAAAGCATTTTCAGAAGCATTTTAGATCGATTTACAGAAATCCGTTCAAATAGAGGCAATAATGAAAGCAAAACGGAATAATAAAAATTCTAAAATTAAAGTTTTTGTGCTGTTTTAAGCGTTAAAAACGCAGATTAAAGAGCTCAAAACGTGCTGTTTTTTGCTTTAAAATAAAGCACATTTTCAGCATTTTTAGATCGTTGAAATCGTTCAAATAGAAGCAATATTAATAAAAAACGAATGGCAAAAGATTCGCGTCACGTTTTTTATGCTTGCGCGTTAAAACGCAGATTAAAGCCTCAAAACGTGCTTTGTTTTGCTAAAATAAAAGCATTTTCAAAAGCGTTTAGATCGTTTGGAAATCGTTCAAATAGAAGCAATATTAATAAAAACGAATAATAAAAATTCGTCGTTTTATGCTGTTTTACGCGTTGAAACGCAGATTTAGAAAGCTCAAAACGTACTGTTTTTGCTTCAAATAAACATTTTCAAAGCATTTTTAGATCGTTGAAATCGTTTTCAAATAGACGCAATGGTAATAAAAACGAATAACAAAAGAATTTCGTCGTTTTTATGCTGTTTTACGCGTTAAAACGAAGATTAAAAGCTCAAAACGTGCTGTTTTTGCTAAAATAAGCTTTTCAAGCATTTTAGATCATTGAAATCGTTCCAAATAGACGCAATATAAATAAAAACGAATAATAAAAAATTCGTCGTTTTATGCTGTTTTACGCGTTAAGAACGCAGATTAAAGCTCAAAACGTGCTGTTTGCCAAAATAAAGCATTTTCAAGCATTTTAGATGGGCAGAAATCGTTCAAATAGAAGCAATATTAATAAAAACGAAAAGATAATAAAAATTCGTCGTTTTGTAACATTTTACGCGTTAAAACGCAGGTTAAAGCTCAAAACATTGCTGTTTTTGCTAAAATAGCGCGTGCCGGCATTTTAGACCGTTGAAATCGTTCAAATAGAGAAACAATATTAATAAAAACGAATGATAAAAAAATTCGTCGTTTTATGCTATTTTACGCTTTAAAACCTCAAAGCTAAAAATGCTTTTTAAAAATTTTTGACTTAATTTTAAACTTTAAATAGAAAAAAATGAAAAGTAATAAAAACCTTTTTAAATAAAACGCTTTTAAAAGCTTTTATTTAAGGAAACGTTTTTCTAAAATAAACAATTTTAAAATTTTTTTTTAAATCTTTAAAAAAAAAATAAAAAAAAAAAAAATTTTTGTTTTGCTACTTTTATTAAAAAGGAAATAAAAAAGAGCTCTTTCAAAATAAAATTTTCTTTTTCTTGAAACGTTCAAATAAAATACCAAAACAGAAAAAATAATAAATTTTTGCTTTTTTTCCTTTTAGCTTTAAAACCCAAAAAAAACCAAAATTTTCGTTTTTTTTAAATTTAAAATTTTGCAAAATAATTATTAAACTTTTAAGCATTTAAAAATAAAATTTGCTTTTTTTTTTAAAAATTTAAAAAATTAAACAAAAAAATTTTTTTAAAATAAAATTTTAAATTTTGTTTTTAATCGTTCAAAATAAACAATTAAAAAAAAAAATAAAAAATTTTTAAAAATTTTCTTTTAACGTTTAAACCAAAAAAAATTTTTAAAAAAAATTTCAAATTTTTCGTTAAAATTTCAAATAAACGCAATTTAAAAAAAAAATAATAAAAATTTAAATTTTTTGGCTTTTTACACTTAAAAAGCAATTTCAAAGCCAAAAGTTTAAATAAAAAATTTTCTTTTATTTGAAAGTTCAAAAGAAAAATTAAAAAAGAATAATTAAAAAATTTCCCTTTTACTTTTTAATTAAAAGAAATTAAACAAACGGCTTTTTAAAAAAAAGCATTTTCAACCATTTTTAAACATTTAAACGTTTTAAATAGGACCAAAATTTTAAAAAAAACAGATAATAAAAAAATTTTGTCGTTTTTAAAGCTGTTTTTCGCGTTAAAACCCCAATTAAAAACTCAAAACTGCTGTTTTGCTAAAATAAATTTTCAAGCATTTTAGATGTTGAAATTTTCAAATAGACGCAATAAAATAAAAACCAAAAATAAAAATTTTTGTCGTTTTTTTGCTGTTTTTCGGTTTAAAAAGAATTTAAAACCAAAACGTGCTGTTTTGCCAAAAAAAAGCATTTTTTAAACATTTTAGATCGTTGAAAAAGCCCAAAAAGGGGGCCCAAAATTAAATAAAACAATAAAAAAAATTTCCCTCGTTTTTAGCTTTTTACGCCCGTTAAAAAGCAATTAAAGCTCAAAACATTGCTTTTTCTAAAATAAACATTTTCAAAACATTTTTAAAATCCCTTGAAATCTTTTAAATAGAAACAATATTAATAAAAAAAAATAAAAAAATTTTTGGTTTTATGCTTTTTACGCTTAAAACCCCAGATTAAAACTCAAAACGTGCTGTTTTGCCAAAATAAGCATTTTTTAAGCATTTTTTGATCTTTTAAATCCCCTTTTAAATAAACGAAAAAATAAAAACAAAAAAAATAAAAATTTTGTCGGGGTTTTTTTGCTGTTTTACGCCTTAAAACGCGATTAAAACTTTTAAAACTTTCTGTTTTGCTAAAAAAAAGCATTTTCAAACATTTTAGATCGTTTAAATGGGTTAAATAGACGCCCCAAAATTAATAAAAACGAATAATAAAAATTCGTCGTTTTTATGTTTTTACGCGTTAAAACGCAGATTAAAACCCAAAAAGTGCTGTTTTGGGTTTTAAAAAAAGCATTTTCAAGCTTTTTAATCCCTTGAAATCGTTAAATAAACAATATTAATAAAAAAAAAAAAATAAAAAAATTCCCTCGTTTTTTTTGCTGTTTTACGCGTTAAAACCAGTTAAAACTCAAAACGTGCTGTTTTGCTAAAATAAGCATTTTTAAGCATTTTTGAAACGTTGGAAATTCGTTCAAATAGAAAAAAAAATTAATAAAAAAGCCCCAAAAAAAAATTTTTTGCCCTTTTTTTGCTGTTTTACGCGTTAAAACGCAGATTAAAGCTCAAAACGTGCTGTTTTGCTAAAATAAACATTTTCAAGCATTTTTTGATCGTTGAAATCTTTTTAAAAAGAAACTATTTAAAAAAAACGAAAAAAAAATCCCTCCATTTTTTGTTTTTTTTACGCGTTAAAACGCGATTAAAGTAAAACGTGCTGTTTTGCTAAAATAAACTTTTCAAGCATTTTTTGATCGTTGAAATCCCTTTTAAAAAGACCAAAAATTAAAAAAAGTTTAAAAAAATTTTGGTTTTTTTTTTCTGTTTTACGCGGTTCCCCCTGATTAAACTCAAAATGTGCTGTTTTGCCAAAAAAAAGCATTTTTTAAGCATTTTTTTGATTTGAAATCCCTTTTAAAAAAGACCCAATATTTAAAAAAAAAAATAATAAAAATTTTTGTCGTTTTATGCTGAAAAGCGTTAAAACGTAAATAAAAAACAAAAAAGTGCTGTTTTTTCTAAAATTTAAAAAAATTTTTTTGCATTTTAGATTTTTGAAATCGTTAAAAAAGACGCAATAATTAAATATAAAACGGGAAAAATTAAAAAATTTTGTCGTTTTTTTGCTGTTTACCCTTAAAAAGCAGATTAAAAACTCAAAAGTGCTGTGTTTTAAAATAAAACATTTTTTAAGCATTTTAGATCGTCCGGAAAACGTTCAAAAAAGAAGCAATAAATTTAAAAAAGAATAATAAAAATTTCGTCGTTTTTTACTTTTTTTTCCGGTTAAAAAGCAGATTAAAACTCAAAGCGTGCTGTTTTGCTAAAATAAAACATTTTCAAGCATTTTTTGATCGTTGGGAAAACGTTTTTAAATGGGAACGTATTAATAAAAAAAAAATAAAAAATTTTGTCGTTTTTTTGCTGTTTTACGCCCTTAAAACGCAGATTAAAGATCCAGCTTTTTTCAAAATAACCCAAGGGGATTTTTTGATCGTTGGGGAATTCCCTTCAAATAGACGCAATATTAATAAAAACGAAAAATAAAAAATTTTCCCTCGTTTTTTTTGCTGTTTTTCGCTTAAAACGCAGATTAAAAAGCCCCAAAGCGTGCTGTTTTTCTAAAATAAGGGGGCCCCCGGGATTTTTTGATCGTTGAAATCGTTCAAAAAAGAAAAACCAAGAAAAAAGAAAAATAAAAAAAATTTGTCGTTTTTTTTGCTGTTTTACGCGTTAAAAAGCAGATTAAAGGCCAAAAAGGGGCTGTTTTGCTAAAATAAACATTTTCAAAACATTTTTTGATCGGGTCGTTCAAATAGAACCCCAATTTAAAAAAACGAATAAAAAATTCGTGTTTTAAAGCTGTTTTACGCGTTAAAAAAGCAGATTAAAACTCCGTGCTGTTTTGCTAAAATAAAACATTTTCAAAAAACATTTTAAATCGTTTGGGAAATTTGTTCCAAAAAAAACAATATTAATAAAAAGGAAAAATTTAAAAATTCGTCGTTTTTATGCCTTTTCCCGTTAAAACTCAGATTAAAAGCTAAAACGGCTGTTTTGCTTAAAAAACAATTTCAAACTTTTAGATCGTTGGGAAAAAGAAAGGGGAATATTAATAAAAACGAATAATAAAAAAAACCGGGGGTTTTTTGCTGTTTTACGCGTTAAAACGCAGATTTAAAACGTGCTGTTTTGCCAAAAAAAAAGCATTTTTTAAACATTTTAGATCGTTGAAATCGTTTTAAATAAAACGCAATATTAATAAAAAAAAATTTAAAAAAAATTTCGTCGTTTTTATGCTGTTTTCCCTTAAAACGCAGAAAACTCAAAAGTGCTGTTTTTTCTAAAATAAATTTTTGGGATTTTAGATCGTTAAAATCGTTCCAAAAAAATGTTAAAAACGAATAATAAAAAAAATTCGTCGTTTTAAAGCTGTTTTACGCGGGGGGAAAAAAGCAGATTAAAGTAAAACGTGCTGTTTTGCTAAAATAAACATTTTGAAGCATTTTTGATGTTTGAAATCGTTTTAAATAGACGCAATAAAAATTAAAACGGTTTAAAAAAATTTTTTTTGTTTTTTGCTGTTTTCCCGCGTTAAAACCGCAGAAAAAAGCTCAAAACGTGCTGTTTTTCCTTTTAAAAAAAGCAATTTCCCGGGGATTTTAGATCGTTTGGGAAAACGTTCAAATAGAAGCAATATTAATAAAAACGAATAATAAAAAAAATTTTCGTTTTTTTTGCTGTTTTAAAGCGTTAAGGGGGGGAGATTGGCCCTTTTCTGTTTTGTAAATAAGGGGTTTTCAAGCCCTTTTTTGGGTCGTTGGGAAAACGTTCAAAAAGACGCAATATTAATAAAAAAAGGGAAAAATAAAACTTCGTGTTTTTTTTGCTGTTTTACGGTTTTAAAAAGCCCGATTAAAGCTCAAAACGTGCTGTTTTGCTAAAATAATATTTTCAAAAACTTTTATCGTTTTAAATATTTAAATGAAGCAATATTAATAAAAACGAATAATAAAAATTCTTCGTTTTTTATTTTTGTTTACGCGTTAAAAACCGTTAAAGCTCAAAAAATGCTGTTTTGCTAAAATAAGCAATTTCAAGCATTTTAAAATCGTTGAAATCGTTTTCCCAAAAAGAAAAATATTAATAAAAAAGAATAATAAAAAATTTCGTCGTTTTTATGCTGTTTTTTCGCGTTAAAACGCCCGTTTTAAAACTCAAAAAATTTCTGTTTTGGGTAAAATAAAACATTTTCAAGCATTTTTGATCGTTGAAATCCCTTTTAAAATAACGCAATAATTTAAAAAAGGAAAAAAATAAAACCCTCGTCTTTATGCTGTTTTACGCGTTAAAGCCCGATTAAAAAACTCAAAACGGGGGCTGTTTTGCCAAAAAAAAAACATTTTCAAAACTTTTTTGATCGTTGAAATCGTTTTAAAAAGGCAATATTTAAAAAAAACGAATAATAAAAAAAACGTCATTTTTTTGCTGTTTTACGCGTTAAAACGCAGATTAAAGCTCAAAACGTGCTGTTTTGCTAAACATTTTCATTTTAGATCGTTGAAGTCGTTCAAATAGACGCAATATTGGCAAAACGAATAGCCGAATTTCGTCGATTTTATACTGTTTCGCGATTAAAACGCTGATTAAAACTCAAATGTGCTGTTTTTGCTAAATTAAGCATTTTCAGAAAGCATTTTAAGATCGTTGAAATCGTTCAAATAGACCCAATATTAAAAAAACGAATAATAAAAATTTCGTCGTTTTTATGCTGTTTTACGCGTTAAAACGTAGAATAAAGCTCTCAAACGTGCTGTTTAGCACAAAATAATAAAAGCATTTTCAAGCATTTTTGGTGTTGAAATCGTTCAAATAGACGCAATATTGTATAAAACGAATAATAAAAATTTCGTCGTTTTATGCTGTTTTTACGCGTTAAAACGCAGATTAAAGCTCAAAACGTGCTGTGTTGCTAAAATAAGCATTTTCAAGCATTTTAGATCGTCGAAATCGTTCAAATAGAAACAGTAGTAATAAAAACGAATAATAAAAAATTTCGTCGTTTTTATGCTGTTTACGCGTTAAAACGCAGATTAAAGCTCAAAAGCGTGCTGTTTTGCTAAAATAATAAGCATTTTCGAAGCATTTTAGATCGTTGAAATGTTCAAATAGAAACAATATTAATAAAAACGAATATGATTCGTCGTTTTATGCCTGTTTTTACGCGTTAAAACGCAGATTAAAGATCAAAACGTGCTGTTTTGCTAAAATATTTTTCAAGCATTTTAGATCGTTGAAGTCGTTCAAATAGACGCAATATTAATAAAAACGAATAATACCGTCGTTTTTATGCTGTTTTACGCGTTAAAACGCAGATTAAAGCTCAAAGCGTGCTGTTTTGCTAAAATAAGCATTTTCAAGCATTTTAGATCGTTGAAATCGTTCAAATAGAAGCAATATTAATAAAAACGATAATGCGTCGTTTTATGCTGTTTACGCGTTAAAAGAAACGCAGATTAAAGCTCAAAACGTGCTGTTTTGCTAAAATGGCATTTTCACAAGCATTTTAGATCGTTGAAGTCGTTCAAACGGGCGCAATATTAATAAAACGAATAATAAAATTCGTCGTTTTTATGCTGTTTTACGCGTTAAAACGCAGATTAAAGCTCAAAACGTGCTGTTTTCAGTAAGCATTTTCAAATTTTAGATCGTTGAATTCGTTCAAATAGAAGCAATAGTAAAACGAATAATAAAAAATTCGTCGTTTTATGCTGTTTTACGCCTTGCCGAAACTCAGATTAAAGCTCAAAACGTGCTGTTTTGCTAAAATATATGCAATTTCAAGCATTTAGATCGTTGAAATCGTTCAAAATAGAAGCAATATTAATAAAACGAATATGTAAAACTCGTCGTTTTTTATGCTGTTTTACGCGTTAAAACGCAGATTAAAAGCTCAAACGTGCTGTTTTTTTCTTTAAAATAAGCATTTTCAAGCATTTTAGATCGTTTGGAAATCGTTTTCAAAATAGACGCAATATTAATAAAAACGAATAATAAAAATTTCGTCGTTTTTTTATAACATTTTTACGCGTTAAAACACCGTTAAATCTCAAAAACGTGCTGTTTTGCTAAAATAAGCATTTTCAGCGGCATTTTTTAGATCGTTAAAATCGTTCCAAATAGAAGCAATATTGGCAAAAACGAATAATAAAAATTCGTCGTTTTTATGCTGTTTTACGCGTTAAGAAACGCAGATTAAAGCTCAAAACGTGCTGTTTTTGCTAAAATAGCATTTTCAGCACAGGTCGTTGAAATCGTTAATGGACGCAATAAAAATTAAAAACGAATAATAAAAATTTTTGTTGTTTTATGCCTTGTTTCCGCGTTAAAACGCGGGAATAAAGCTCAAAAACGTGCTGTTTTTGCTAAAATAAGCAATTTCAAGCATTTTAGATCGTTGAAATCGTTCAAAATGAAACGAAATATTAATAAAAACGAATAATAAAAATTCGTCGTTTTGTGCTGTTTTACGCGTTAAGACGCAGATTAAAAGCTCAAAACTTGCACCGACTTTGCTTAAATAAAGCATTTTCAAGCATTTTTGGATCGTTGAAATCGTTCAAATAGACGCAATATTGTAAAAACGAATAACTAAAAACTGCGTCGTTTTATGCTGTTTACGCGTTAAAACGCAGATTAAAGCTCAAAGCGATGCTGTTTTGCTAAAATAATCATTTTCAAGCATTTTAAGTCGTTGAAATAGTTCAAATAGAAGCAATATTAATAAAAACGAATAATAAAAAATTCTTCGTTTTTATGCTGTTTACGCGTTAAAGCGCAGATTAAAGCTCAAAAACTGTTTTGCTAAAATAAGCAATTTCAAGCATTTTAGATCGTTGAAATCACGTTCCGAAATAGAAGCAATATTAATAAAAACGAATAATAAAAAATTCGTCGTTTTTTGTATGCTGTTTTACGCGTTAAAACGCAGATTACTGCAAAAATCAAAACGGTACTGTTTTGCTAAAGTAAACATTTTCAAGCATTTTAGATCGTTGAAATCTTCCAAATAGACGCAATATTAATAAAACGAATAATAACAAAATTTCGTCGTCTTTATGCTGTTTTACGCGTTAGAAACGCAGATTAAAGCTCAAAACGATGCTGTTTTTGCTAAAATAAGCATTCAAGCATTTTAGATCGTTGCGATGGTCGTTTAAATAGAAGCGGCGTATTAATAAAAACGAATAAAAAATTCGTCGTTTTATATGCTGTTTTACGCGTTAAACGCAGATTAAAAACTCAAAACGTGCTGATTTATGAAATAAGCATTTTCAAACGTGCAGATCGTTGAAATCGTTCAAATGGGCAAATACAAGAATTAAAAAGCCGATAATGCATTTTGTCGTTTTTATGCTGTTTTTCCGCGTTAAAACGCAGAATAAAACTCAAAACGTGCTGTTTTACTAAAATAAGCAATTTTAACATTTGAATGTCGTTGAAATCGTTTCAAATAGAAGCAATATTAATAAAAACGAATAATAAAAAATTAAAATAGTTTTACATGCTGTTTCACGCGTTAAGACGCAGATTCAAACTCAAAACTTGCTGTTTTGCTTAAATAAGCATTTTCAAACATTTTAGATCGTTGAAATGTTCAAACGACAATATTAATAAAACAGGTAATAAAAAAATTCGTCGATTTTATGCTGTTTTACGCGTTAAACTGATTTAAAAAGCTCTAAAACGTGCCTGTTTTGCTAAATAAAAGCATTTTCAAGCATTTTAGATCGTTGAAAAGGAAATCGTTCAAATAGACGCAATAATAAAACAGATAATAAAAATTTCGTCGTTTTATGCTGTTTTTACGCATTAAAACGCAGATTAAAGCTCAAAACGTGCTGTTTTGCGCTAAAATAATAAGCATTTTCAAACATTTTAGATCGTTGAAATCGTTCAAATAGAAACAATAACCGTAAAAACGAATAACTAAAATTTCAAACCGTTTTATGCCTGTTTTACGCGTTAAACGGGTAAAGCACAAAACGTGCGGTTTTTGCTAAAATATTTTTCAAAACGTACGTCGATTGCGGAAATCGTTTTAAATAGAAACAATATTAATAAAACGAATAATAAAAAATTCACGTCATTTTATGCTGTTTACGCGTTAAAATGCAGATTAAAACTCAAAACGTGCTGTTTTGCTAAAATAAACATTTCAAGCATTTTGCCAGATCGTTAATCGTTTCAAATAGGCGCAATATTGCGTAAAAAGCGAATAATAAAAATTTCGTCGTTTTATGCTGTTTACGCGTTAAAACGCAGAATAAAACTCAAAACGTGCTGTTTTGCTAAAATATAAGCATTTTCAGAAGCATTTTAGATCGTTAAAATCGTTCAAATAGAAGCAATATTAATAAAAACGAATAATAAAAATTCGTCGTTTTTTTATGCTGTTTTACGCGTTAAAACGCAGATTAAAGCGCTCAAAACTTTGCTGTTTTGCTAAATAAGCAATTTCAAGCATTTTTAGATCACGTTGGAAATCGTTAAAATAGAAGCAATGTGTAAAACGAATAATGTAAAAATTCGTCGCTTTTATGCTGTTTTACGCGTTAAAAAGGCAGATTAAAGCTCAAAAAGATTGCTGTTTTGCTAAAATAAGCAGTTTTACAAGCATTTTAGATGTTGAAATCGATCAAATAGAAGCAATATTAATAAAAACGGGCAAAATAAAAAATTCGTCGTTTTTTTATGCTTGTTTTACGCGATTAAAACGCGAGATTACATCAAAACGTGCTGTTTTGCTAAAATAAACATTTTCAACATTTTTAGGTGTTGAAATCGTTCAAATAGACGCAATATTAGCCAAAAACGAATAATAAAATTTCGTTTTATGCTGTTTTACGCGTTAAAACGCAGATTAAAAAGCTCAAAACGTGCTGTTTTGCTAAAATGAGCATTTTCAAGCATTTTAGATCGTTGAAATCGTTTTAAATAGAAGCAATATTAATAAAAACGAATAATAAAAAATTCATCCCATTTTTTATGCTGTTTTACGCCGTTAAAACGCAGATTAAAAGCTCAAAACGTGCTGTTTTTGCTAAAATAAATAAACATTTCAAGCATTTTTTAGATCGTTGGAAATCGTTTCAAATAGACGCAATATTAATAAAAAACGAATAATAATAAAAATTCGTCGTTTTATGCTGTTTACGCGTTAAAACGCAGATTAAACACAAAACATGCTGTTTGCAAATAAGCATTTTCAAGCATTTTAGATCGTTGAAATCATTCAAATAGACGCAAGCCATTAATAAAACGAATAATAAAATTTCGTCGTTTTTATGTGCTGTTTACGCGTTAAAACGCAGATTAAAGCTCAAAACGTGCTGTTTTGCTTTAAAATAATAAGCATTTTTCAAGCATTTTTAAATCGTTGAAATCGTTCAAATATAAGCAATATTAATAAAAAACGAATCGCTAAAAATTTAGTCGTTTTTTACATGCTGTTTCACGCGTTAAAACGCAGATTAAAATAAACGTGCTGTTTTTGCTGAAAATAAGCATTTGCACCGGCGGGTACTTTAGATCGTTGATCGTTCAAAATGAAGCAATGATAGCGGCAAAAGCGGTGTTTAAAAATTCGTCGTTTTTATGCTGTTTTTACGCGTTAAAACGCGGATTAAAAGCATCAAAACGTGCTGTTTTGCTACAAAAATAAGCATTTTCAAGCATTTTAGATCGTTGAAATCGTTTACGGGCCAGGCGCGTATTAATAAAAGAGCGGGTAGCCAAAATTTGATGGTTTTGCGTGCCATTTTACGCGTTAAAACGCAGATTAAAATACGCCGTGCGCTGTTTTGCTAAAATGGCATTTTCAAGCATTTTAGATCGTTGAAGTGGTTTCAAATAGAAGCAATATTGGCAGAATAATAAAGGTAGTGGGCGCGCATGCTGTTTACGCGTTTAAGCGCCAGATTAAAACCGAAGGCATTGCTGTTTTGCTAAAATATAAAGCATTTTCAAGCATTTTTTAGATCGTTGAAATCGTTCAAATAGAAGCAATGATAATAAAAAACGAATAATAAAAATTTCGTCGTTTTATGCTGTTTTACGCGTTAAAGGCGCGGTTGAAACTCCGGCGCGCGAACGCGCAAAATAAACATTTTTCAAGCATTTTAGATCGTTGGAAATCGTTTAAATGGCGAATTCGGCTAAAACGAATAATAAAAATTCGTCTTGTTGCGTAACGACATTCGCGAAGGCATGGGTTCGAAGCTCAAAACGTGCTGTTTTTGCTAAAATAAGCATTTTCAAGCATTTTTAGATCGTTGAAATCGTTGGTGACGCAATATTAATAAAACGAATAATAAAGAACAGTGGGCGCATGCTGTTTGCACGCGTTAAAACGCAGGGAATAAAGCTCAAAACGTGCTGTTTTGCTAAAATTAAATTTTCAAGCATTTTTTAGAATCGTTTTAAATCGTTCAGGCCGGCAATATTAATAAAAACGAATAATAAAATTCGTCGTTTTATGCTGTTTTACGTTAAAACGCAGCAGATTAAAATAAAAGCATTTTGTTTTTTTGCACAAATAAGCATTTTGCTGCCGACATTTAGATCGTTGAAATCGTTCAAAAGACGCAATAATAAAACTAATAATAAAAACTTCGTCATTTTAACATTTTACGCGTTAAAACGCAGATTAAAGCTCAAACGTGCTGTTTTGCTAAAATAATCATTTTTCAAGCATTTTTAGATCGTTGAAATCGTTCAAATAGAAGCAATATTGTAAAAGCAGATAATAAAAAATTCGTCGTTTTATGCTGTTTTACGCGTTAAAACGCAGATTAAAACTCAAAAAGTGCTGTTTGCTAAAATAAGCAGTTTCAAGCATTTTAGATCGTTGAAATCGTTCAAATGAAACAATATTAGCCAAAAACGAATAATAAAAATTCGTCGTTTTGGCACTGTTTTACGCGTTAAACGCCGATTACAGCCTCAAAAACGTGCTGTTTTGCGCAAAATAAACATTTTCAAGCATTTTAGATCATTTGAAATCGTTCAATAGACGCAATATTGGCAAAAACGAATAATAAAAATTTCGTCGTTTTATGCTGTTTTACGCGTTAAAACGCAGAATAAAGCTCAAAACGTGCTGTTTTGCTAAAATAATAAGCAGTTTCAAGCATTTTAGATACGTTGAAATCAAATAGAGCAATATTAATTGCAAAACGAATAATAAAATTCGTCATTTTATGCTGTTTTACGCGTTAAAACGCAGATTAAACTCAAAACGTGCTGTTTTAGCACAAAATAAACATTTTCAAGCATTTTAGATCCGTTGGAAATCGTTCAAATAGACGCAATATTAATGAAAAACGAATAATAAAAATTTCGTCGTTTTTATGCTGTTTTACGCGTTAAAACGCAGAAGATAAGCTCAAAACGTGTGTTTTGCTAAAATAAACATTTTTCAAGCATTTTAGATCGTTTAAATCGTTCAAATGAAACAGCCAATGTAAAACGAATAATAAAAATTCGTCTCGTTTTTATGCGGTTTACGCGTTAAAACGCAGATTAAAACTCAGAAACGTGCTGTTTGCTAAAATAAGCATTTTCAAGCATTTTAGATCGATTTGAAATCGTTCAAAAGACGCAATAATAAAACTAATAATAATAAAAAATTCGTCGTTTTTATGCTGTTTTACGCGTTAAAACGCCGATTACAGCTCAAAACGTGCTGTTGTTTTGCTAAAATAAACATTTTCAGCAGATCGTTTGAAATCTACCAAATAGACGCAATATTAATAAAACGAATAATAAAAATTTCGTCGTTTTATGCTGTTTGGAAGCGTTAAAACGCAGATTAAAGCTCAAAACGTGCTGTTTTGCTAAAATAAGCATTTTCAAGCATTTTAGATCGTTGAAATCGTTCAAATAGAGCAATATTAATAAAAACGAATAATAAAAATTCGTCGTTTTTATGCTGTTTTACGCGTTAAAACGCAGATTAAACTCAAAACGTGCTGTTTTGCTAAAATAAGCATTTTCAAGCATTTTAGATCGTTGAAATCGTTCAAATAGACGCAATATTAATAAAAAACAAATTATAAAAATTCGTCGTTTTTATGCTGTTTTACGCGTTAAAACGCAGATTAAAACTCAAAACGTGCTGTTTTGCTAAAATAAAGCATTTTCAAGCATTTTAGATCGTTGAAATCGTTCAAATAGACGCAATATTAATAAAAACGAATAATAAAAATTCGTCGTTTTTATGCTGTTTTACGCGCTAAAACGCAGATTAAAGCTCAAAACGTGCTGTTTTGCTAAAATAAGCATTTTCAAGCATTTTAGATCGTTAAAATCGTTCAAATAGAAGCAAATTAATAAAACGAATAATAAAAAATTCGTCGTTTTTATGCTGTTTTACGCGTTAAAACGCAGATTAAAGCTCAAAACGTGCTGTTTTGCTAAAATAAGCATTTTCAAGCATTTTAGATCGTTGAAATCGTTCAAATAGAAGCAATAAAATAAAAACGAATAATAAAAATTTTTGTCGTTTTATGCTGTTTTACGCGTTAAAACGCAGAATAAAACTCAAAACGTGCTGTTTTGCTAAAATAAGCATTTTCAAGCATTTTAGATTGTTGAAATCGTTCAAATAGACGCAATATTAATAAAAACGAATAATAAAAAATTCGTCGTTTTTATGCTGTTTTACGCGTTAAAACGCAGATTAAAGCTGAAAACGTGCTGTTTTGCTAAAATAAGCATTTTCAAGCATTTTAGATCGTTGAAATCGTTCAAATAGAAGCAATATTAATAAAAACGAATAATAAAAATTTAGTCGTTTTTATGCTGTTTTACGCGTTAAAACGCAGATTAAAGCTCAAAACGTGCTGTTTTGCTAAAATAAGCATTTTCAAGCATTTTAGATCGTTGAAATCGTTCAAATAGACGCAATATTAATAAAACAGATAATAAAAATTCGTCGTTTTTATGCTGTTTTACGCGTTAAAACGCAGATTAAAACTCAAAACGTACTGTTTTGCTAAAATAAAGCATTTTCAAGCATTTTAGATCGTTGAAATCGTTCAAATAGAAGCAATATTAATAAAAACGAATAATAAAAAATTCGTCGTTTTATGCTGTTTTACGCGTTAAAACGCAGATTAAAGCTCAAAACGTGCTGTTTTGCTAAAATAAGCATTTTCAAGCATTTTAGATCGTTGAAATCGTTCAAATAGAAGCAATATTAATAAAAACAAATAATAAAAAATTCGTCGTTTTTATGCTGTTTTACGCGTTAAAACGCAGATTAAAACTCAAAACGTGCTGTTTTGCTAAATAAGCATTTTCAAGCATTTTAGATCGTTGAAATCGTTCAAATAGACGCAATATTAATAAAAACGAATAATAAAAATTTCGTCGTTTTATGCTGTTTTACGCGTTAAAACGCAGATTAAAGCTCAAAACGTGCTGTTTTGCTAAAATAAAAACATTTTCAAGCATTTTTTGATCGTTGAAATCGTTCAAATAGACGCAATATTAATAAAAAAGAATAATAAAAATTTCGTCAATGCTGTTTTTCCCTTAAAAAGCAAAATTAAAGCTCAAAAGGGGCTGTTTTGCCAAAAAAAAGCATTTTCCCTTTTTAATCGTTGAAATCATTCCCAAAAAGACGCAATAAAAAAAAAAACGAATAATAAAAATTTTGTCGTTTTTTTGCTGTTTTCCGTTAAACCCCAAAAAGCTCAAAACGTCTGTTTTTTCTAAAATAAAACATTTTTAAAAAATTTTTAGTCGTGGGAAAAGAAATAAGGGAAAAATTTTAAAAAGAAAATAAAAAATTGTGGTTTTTTTTCCGGAACCCCGTTAAAACGCAGGGGGGAAAAAACAAAACGTGCGGTTTTTAAAATAAGCATTTTTAAGCATTTTTTTGATCGTTTGGGAAAACGTTCAAATAGAAGCAATATTAATAAAAAATTTAAAAGTAAAGGCATTTTCAAAGCATTTTAGATCGTTGAAATCGTTCAAATAGGAAGCAGTATGATAAAAACGAATAATAAAAATTCGTCACGTTTTATGCTGTTTTGCGCGTTAAAACGCGGATTGCGAAACTCAAAACGTGCTGTTTTTGCTAAAATAAGCATTTTCAAACATTCTAGGTCGTTGAAATCCATTCAAATAGAAGCAATATTATTAAAAACCAATAATAAAAAATTTTATCGTTTTTATGCTCTTCTACGCGTTAAAACGCGAAGATTAAGGCACGAAAACGTGCTGTTTTGCTAAAATAAAGCATTTTCAAGCATTTTAGATCGTCGAAATCGTTTTAAATAGAAGCAATATTAATAAAAACGAATAATAAAAATTCGTCATTTTTATGCTGTTTTACTCGTCGACGCAGATTAAAGCTCAAAACGTGCTGTTTTTGCTAAAATAAGCATTTTCAAGCATTTTTAGATCGTTGAAATCGTTCAAATAGACGCAATGTGTGTAAAACGAATAATAAAATTTCGTCGTTTTTGTGCTGTTTTGCGTTAAAACGCAGAATAAAGCTCAAAACGTGCTGTTTTGCTTTAAAATAAGCATTTTTCAAGCATTTTAGATCGTTGAAATCGTTCAAAATGAAGCAATATTAATAAAAACGAATAATAATAAAAAATTGCGTCGTTTTATGCTGTTTTACGCGTTAAAACGCAGATTAAAAGCTCAAAAAGTGCTGTTTTGCTAAAATAAGCGTTTTCAAAGCATTTTAGATGGTGAAATGGATTCAAATAGAAGCAATAATGGCAAAACGAATAATAAAAAATTCGTCGTTTTTATGCTTTGTTTTACGCGTTAAAACGCCGATTGCAGCTCAAAACGTGCTGTTTGCTAAAATAAACATTTTCAAGCATTTTAGATCGTTGAAATCGTTCAAATAGACGCAATATTAATAAAAACGAATAATAAAAATTTCGTCGTTTTATACTGTTTTACGCGTTAAAACGCGAATAAAACTCAAAACGTGCTGTTTTGCTTAAAATAAGCAGTTTCAAGCATTTTGAATCGTTGAAATCGATTTCCAAATAGAAGCAATATTAATTAAAACGAATAATAAAAAATTCGTCATTTTATGCTGTTTACGCGTTAAAACGCAGATTAAAGCTCAAAACGTGCTGTTTTGCTAAAATAAACATTTGCAAGCATTAGATCGTTGAAATCGTTCCAAATAGACGCAATAATGTGAGAAAACGAATAATACAAAAATTTCGTCGTTTTTATGCTGTTTACGCGTTAAAACGCAGAATAAAACTCAAAACGTGCTGTTTTGCTAAAATAAAAGCATTTTCAAGCATTTAGATCGTTTTAAATCGTTCAAATAGAAATATTAATAAAAACGAATAATAAAAATTCGTCGTTTTTTATGCGGTTTTACGCGTTAAAACGCAGATTAAAACTTCAAGAGAAACGTGCTGTTTTGCTGCAAATAAGCATTTTCAAGCATTTTTAGATCGTTGGAAATCGTTCAAAAGACGCAATATTAATAAAAACTAATAATAAAAAGAGATTCGTCGTTTTATGCTGTTTTACGCGTTAAAACGCCGATTACAACTCAAAACGTGCTGTTTTGCTAAAATAAACATTTTCAAGCATTTTAGATCCCGTTGAAATCGTTCAGAATAGACGCAATATTAGCTAAAAACGAATAATAAAGAACCGTCGTTTTTATGCTGTTTTGACGTTAAAACGCGATTTAAGCTCAAACGTGCTGTTTTAAAATAAGGCATTTCAAGCATTTTAGATCATTTGAAATCGTTCAAAAGACGCAATATTAATAAAAACTAATAATATAAACTTCGTCGTTTTATGCTGTTTTACGCGTTAAAGCCGCAGATTAAAACTCAAAACGTGCTGTTTGCTAAAATAGTATTTTCAAGCATTTTAGATCGTTGAAATCGTTCAAATAGAAGCAATATTAATAAAAACGAATAATAAAATTCGTCGTTTTATGCTTGTTTTGCGATTAAGAAACGCCACGTTACAGCTCAAAACGTGCTTTTGTTTTAGCACAAAATAAACATTTTCAAGCTTTTGCCCAGATCGTTGAAATCGTTCAAATAGACGCAATATTAATAAAAACGAATAATAAAATTTCGTCGTTTTATGTTTTAGGTAAAACGCAGATTAAAGCTCAAAAACGTAACGTTTTGCTAAAATAAGCATTTTCAAGCATTTTAGATCGTTGAAATCGTTCAAATAGACGCAATAATGTAAAACGAATAATAAAAAATTCGTCATTTTTATGCTGTTTTTGCGCGTTAAAACACAGATTAAAAGCTCAAAACGTGCTGTTTCGCTAAAATAAGCATTTTCAGAAGCATTTTAGATCGTTGAAATCGTTCAAATAGACGCAATATTAATAAAAACGAATAATAAAAAGAATTTCGTCGTTTTTATGCTGTTTACGCGTTAAACGCAGAATGGCTAAAGCGTGCTGTTTGCTAAATAACATTTTAAGCATTTTAGATCGTTGAAATCGTTCAATAGAAGCAATATTAATAAAAACGAATAATAAAAAATTCGTCGTCGTTTTATGCCGGTTTACGCGTTAAAACGCGGGTCAAAACTCAAAACGTGCTGTTTTTTGCTAAAATAGCATTTTTCAAGCATTTTTTAGATCGTTGAAATCGTTCAAATAGACGCAACAGTAATAAAAAACAAATTATAAAAATTCGTCACGTTTTATGCTGTTTTTGCGTTAAAACGCAGATTAAAACTCAAAACGTGCTGTTTGCTAAAATAAACATTTTCAAGCATTTTAGATTGAAATCGTTCAAATAGACGCAATATTAACCAAAACGAATAATAAAAATTCGTCGTTTTTTATGCTGTTTACGCGCTAAAACGCAGATTAAAACTCAAACATTGTTTGCTAAAAATAAAAGCATTTTCAAGCATTTTAAGATCGTTAAAATCGTTCAAATAAAGCAATATTAATAAAAAACGAATAATAAAATTCGTCGTTTTATTAGCATTTTTACGCGTTAAAACGCAGATTAAAGCTCAAACGATGCTGTTTGCTGAAATACATTTTACAACATTTTAGATGAACGAAATGGTTCGATAAAACAATAAAAATAAAAACGAATAATAAAAATTTTGTCGTTTTTATGCTGTTTTACGCGGGTAAAACGCAGAATAAAACTCAAAACGTGCTGTTTTGCTAAAATAAGCATTTTCAAGCATTTTACAGATTATTTGAAATCGTTTCAAAATAGACGCAATGTGGCAAAACGAATAATAAAAATTCATCGTTTTATGCTGTTTACGCGTTAAAACGCAGATTAAACTGAAACATTGCTGTTTTGCGCAAAATAATAAGCATTTTCAAGCATTTTTAGATCGTTGAAATCGTTCAAATAGAAAAACCAATATTAATAAAAAACGAATAATAAAAATTTAGTCGTTTTTATGCTGTTTTACGCGTTAAAACGCAGATTAAAGCTCAAAACGTGCTGTTTTGCTAAAATAAGCAAACAGCATTTTAGATCGTTGAAATCGTTCAAATAGGCGCAATAATGTAAAAACAGGCTAATAAAAATTCGTCGTTTTATGCTGTTTACGCGATTCAACGCAGATTAAAGCTCAAAACGTGCTGTTTTGCTAAAATAAGCTTTCAAGCATTTTAGATCGTTGAAATCGTTTCAAATAGAAGCAATATTAATAAAACGAATAATAAAAAATTCGTCGTTTTTTTATGCTGTTTTACGCGCGTTAAAAACGCAGATTAAAGCTCAAAACATTAACTGTTTTATACAAAATAAGCATTTCAAGCATTTTTTAGATCGTTGAAATCGTTCAAATAGAAGCAATATTAATAAAAAGCAAATAATAAAAATTCGTCGTTTTTATGCTGTTTTACGCGCGTTAAAACGCAGATTAAAACTCAAAACGTTAACGCTTCGCCAAATAAGCATTTTCAAGCATTTTAGATCGTTGAAATCTCACGTTCAAATAGACGCAATATTAATAAAAAGCGAATAATAAAATTTCGTCGTTTTGCAGCGCCATTTTACGCGTTGGCGCAGATTAAACTCAAAACATTGCTGTTTTGCTAAAATAAGCATTTTCAAACGTCGTCAAAATGGTTTTAAATAGAAGCAAATTAATAAAAACGAATAATAAAATTCGTCGTTTTTATGAGGTTTTACGCGTTAAACGCAGATTAAAGCTCAGTACCCGTTTGCTAAATAAGCATTTTCAAAGCGTTTTAGATCGTTGAAATCGTTCAAATAGAAGCAATATTAATAAAAAGCGAATAATAAAAATTCACGTCGTTTTATGCTGTTTTACGCGTTAAAACGCAGATTAAAAGCTCAAAAAGTGCTGTTTGCTAAAATAGCAGTTTTAAGCATTTTAGATCGTTGAAATCGTTCAAATAGAAGCAATATTAATAAAAAACGAATAATAAAAATTCGTCGTTTTTATGCACCGACTTTTGCCGTCAAAACGCAGATTACAGCTCAAAAGCATTAGCTGTTTTGCTAAAATAAACATTTTCAAGCATTTTAGATCGTTGAAATCGTTCATAGACGCAATATTAATAAAAAGCAGATAATAAAAAATTTCGCGTCGTTTTTATGCTGTTTTACGCGTTAAAACGCAGATTAAAGCTCAAAACGTGTTGTTTGCGCAAACCGCATTTTCAAGCATTTTGGTGTTGAAATCGTTCCGGAAATAGACGCAATATTAATAAAAACAGATAGCAAAATTTCGTCGTTTTGTACGCGTTAAAGGCGTGCCAGATTAATCAAAACGTGCTGTTTTGCTTTAAAATAAGCATTTTCAAGCATTTTAAATCGTCAAAATGGTTTAAATAAACAAAATTAATGAAACGAATAATAAAAAATTCGTCGTTTTTATGAGGTTTTTACGCGTTAAAACGCAGATTAAAGCTCAAAAGAAACGTGCTGTTTGCAAATAAGCATTTTCCAAGCATTTTAGATCGTTTAAATCGTTCAAATGAAGCAATATTAATAAAAACGAATAATAAAAAAATTCGTCGTTTTTTATGCTGTTTTACGCGTTAGTGCAGATTAAAACTCAAAAGTGCTGTTTTGCTACAAAATAAGCAGTTTCAGAAGCATTTTAGATCGTTGAAATCGTTTGGTATTATGTGTAAAAACGAATAATAAAAATTCGTCGTTTTTATGCTGTTTACGCGTTAAACGCAGATTTAGCTCAAAACATTGCTAAAATAAACATTTTCAAGCTTGTTTTAGATCGTTGAAATCGTTCATATGGGGCGCAATATTAATAAAAACAGACCGTAAAATTTCGTCGTTTTTATGCTGTTTTACGCGTTAAAACGCAGTTAAAGCTCAAAACGGTGCTGTTTTGCTAAAATAAGCATTTTCAAGCACATTTTTAGATCGTTGAAATCGTTCAAATAGACGCAATATTAATAAAAACGCAGATAATAAAAATTCGTCATTTTTATGCTGTTTTTACGCGTTAAAACGCAGATTAAAGCTCAAAACGTGCTGTTTTTTGCTAAAATAAACATTTTGAAGCATTTTAGATCGTTGAAATCGTTCAAATAGACGCAATAAAAATAAAAGAACGAATAATAAAATTTTTGTCGTTTTTTATGCCGTTTTGCTTAAAACGCAGAATACAGCTCAAAACATTTGTGCTGTTTTGCTGAAATAAAGCATTTTCAAGCATTTATTTTAGATCGTAGAAATCGTTCAAATAGACGCAATATTAATAAAAACGAATAATAAAAATTCGTCGTTTTATGCTGTTTTACGCGTTAAAACGCAGATTAAATCTCAAAACGTGCCGTTTTGCTAAAATAAAGCATTTTTTCAAGCATTTAGATCGTTGAAATCGTTCAAATAGAGAAGCAATATTAATGAAACGAATAATAAAAAATTTCGTCGTTTTTATGCTGTTTTACGCGTTAAAACGCAGATTAAGCTCAAAACGTGCTGTTTTGCTAAAATAAGCATTTTCAAGCATTTTTTGATCGTTTGAAATCGTTTTAAATAGAAGCAAATTAATAAAAAACGAATAATAAAATTGCGTCGTTTTATGAGGTTTTACGCGTTAAAACGCAGATTAAAGCTCAAACGTGCTGTTTGCTAAAAATAGAAAGCATTTTCTAAGCATTTTAGATCGTTGAAATCCGTTTAAATAAAGCAATAGCCAATAAAAACGAATAATGAGATTCGTCGTTTTTGTAATGCTGTTTTACGCGTTGAAACGCGATTAAAGCTCGAAACGTGCTGTTTTATAAAATAAGCATTTTCAAACATTTTTAGATCGTTGAAATCGTTCAGAAATAGAAGCAATAAAATAAAACGAATAATAAAAATTTTGTCGTTTTATGCTGTTTTACGCGTTAAAACGCAGAATAAAGTTCAAAACGTGCTGTTTTGCTAAAATAAGCATTTTCAAGCATTTTAGATCGTTGAAATCGTTCAAAAGACGCAATATTAATAAAAACTAATAAAACTTCGTCGTTTTTATGCTGTTTTACGCGTTAAACATAGTTAAAAGCTCAAAACGTGCTGTTTTGCTAAAACCAATCATTTTCAAGCATTTATATCGTTGAAATCGTTCAAATAGAAGCAATATTAATAAAAACGAATAACTGAAATTCGTCGTTTTACATGCTGTTTACGCGTTAAACGCAGATTAAAGCTCAAAAGGGTGCTGTTTTCGCGCTAAAATAAGCAGTTTCAAGCATTTTTAGATCGTTGAAATCGTTCAAATAGAAGCAATATTAATAAAACAGATGTAAAAATTAAAGTCGTTTTTTATGCTGTTTTACGCGTTAAAACACGGATTACAGCTCAAAACGTGCTGTTTTTGCTAAAATAAACATTTTCAAGCATTTTTAGATCGTTGAAATCGTTCAAATAGACGCAATATTAATAAAAAACGGAATAATAAAATTTCTGATCGTTTTTTATGCTGTTTTACGCGTTAAAACGCAGATTAAAGCGCTCAAAACGTGCTGTTTTGCTAAAATAAGCATTTTCAAGCATTTTAGATCGTTGAAATCGTTCAAATAGACGCAATATTAATAAAACAGATAATAAAAATTCGTCATTTTATGCTTTTGTTTTACGCGTTAAAACGCAGATTAAAAAGCTCAAAACGTGCTGTTTTTGCTAAAATAAGCATTTTCGGCATTTAGATCGTTGAAATCGTTCAAATAGACTATAAATATTAATAAAACAGAATAATAAAAATTTCATTGTTTTATGCTGTTTACGCGTTAAACGCAAGAATAAAGCTCAAAACGTGCTGTTTTGCTAAAATAAAGCATTTTCAAGCATTTTAGATCGTTGAAATCGTTCAAATAGAAGCAATATAAATAAAAACGAATAATAAAATTCGTCGATTTTATGCCTGTTTTACGCGTTAAAACACGTTACAGCTCAAAACGTGCTGTTTGCTAAAATAAGCATTTTCAAGCGATTCTAGGTCGTTGAAATCATTCAAATAAACAATATTATTAAAACCAATAATAAAAATTCGTCGTTTTTATGCTCTTCTGCGCGTTAAAACGCAGATTAAAGCTCAAAACGATGCTGTTTACTGAAATAAACGCAAAGCATTTTTAGATCGTCAGAATCGTTTAAATAGAAGCAATGATAATAAAAACGAATAATAAATTTCGTCATTTTATGCTGTTTACTCGTTAAAACGCAGATTAAAACTCAAAACGTGCTGTTTTGCTTTACAAAATAAGCATTTTCAAGCATTTTAAGATCCGTTGAAATCGTTCAAATAGACGCAATATTAATAAAAACGAATAATAAAAATTTCGTCGTTTTTGTGCTGTTTTACGCGTTAAAACGCAGAATAAAACTCAAAAGCGCGATGCTGTTTTGCTAAAACCATTTCATGCATTTTAGATCGTTGAAATCGTTCAAATAGAAACAATATTAATAAAAACGAATAATAAAAATTCGTAGTTTTATGCTGTTTTACGCGTTAAAACGCAGATTAAAACTCAAAACGTGCTGTTTTGCAAAATAAGCATTTTCAAGCATTTTTAGATCGTTGGAAATCGTTCAAATAGACGCAATATTAATAAAACGAATAATAAAAAGCTTCACGTCGTTTTTATGCTGTTTTACGCAGTTAAAACGCAGTTTAAAGCTCAAATCGTGCTGTTTTGCTAAAATAAGCATTTTTAAGCATTTTAGATCGTTGAAATCGTTCAAATAGACGCAATATTAATAAAAACGAATAATAAAAAAATTCGTCGTTTTATGCTGTTTTTGCGTTAAAGCGCAGATTAAACTGAAAACGTGCTGTTTTGCTAAAATAAGCATTTTCAAGCATTTTAGATCGTTGAAATCGTTCAAATAGAAGCAATATTAATAAAAACGAATAATAAAATTTAGTCGTTTTTATGCTGTTTTACGCGTTAAAACGCAGATTAAAGCTCAAAACGTGCTGTTTTGCTAAAATAAGCATTTTCAAGCATTTTAGATCGTTGAAATCGTTCAAATAGACGCAATATTAATAAAAACGAATAATAAAAATTCGTCGTTTTATGCTGTTTTACGCGTTAAAACGCAGATTAAAAACTCAAAACGTGCTGTTTTGCTAAAATAAGCATTTTCAAGCATTTTAGATCGTTGAAATCGTTCAAATAGAAGCAATATTAATAAAAACGAATAATAAAAAAATTCGTCGTTTTATGCTGTTTTACGCGTTAAACGCAGATTAAAGCTCAAAACGTGCTGTTTTGCTAAAATAAGCATTTTCAAGCATTTTAGATCGTTGAAATCGTTCAAATAGAAGCAATATTAATAAAACAAATAATAAAAATTGTCGTTTTTATGCTGTTTTACGCGTTAAAACGCAGATTAAAGCTCAAAACGTGCTGTTTTGCTGAAATAAGCATTTTCAAGCATTTTATATCGTTGAAATCGTTCCCTATAGACGCAATATTAATAAAAACGAATAATAAAATTTCGTCGTTTTATGCTGTTTTACGCGTTAAAACGCAGATTAAAGCTCAAAACGTGCTGTTTTGCTAAAATAAGCATTTTCAAGCATTTTAGATCGTTGAAATCGTTCAAATAGACGCAATATTAATAAAACGAATAATAAAAATTCGTCATTTTTATGCTGTTTTACGCGTTAAAACGCAGATTAAAGCTCAAACGTGCTGTTTTGCTAAAATAAGCATTTTCAAGCATTTTAGATCGTTGAAATCGTTCAAATAGCAAAAAAAAAATAATAAAATCTTTTGTCGTTTTATTGTTTTACGCGTTAAAACGCAGAATAAAGTTCAAAACGATGCTTTTTGCTAAAATAAGATATTTTCAGCTTTTTAGATCGTTAAATCGTTCAAAAGACGCAATATTAATAAAAATCTAATAATAAAACTTTCCTTTTATGTCGTTAAACGCGTTAAAAGGAGATTAAATCAAAACGTGCTGTTTCGATAATCGTTTTAAGCAATAGTAAATCATTCAAATAGGCTTTATAAAAAACGAATATTAAAAATTTCGTTTTATGCTGTTTTAGCTTAAAACGGGTTAAAGCTCAAAAAGTGTGTTTCGTTTTAAAGCGTTTCAAGCATTTAGATCGTTAAAATCGTTTCAAATAGAGCTAACTATTAATAAAACGAATAATAAAAATTGTCATTTTATGCTGTTTAACTCGTTAAAAACAGATTAAAGCTAAAACGTTGTTTTGCTAAAATAAGCATTTTCAAGCAATTAATAAATCGTTGAAATCGTTCAAATAACGCATATTAAATAAAAACGAATGAAAAATTCATCGTTTATGTGTTTTAAGCGTTAAAACGCAGAATAAGCTCAAAACGTGCTTTTTGCTAAATAAATTCAAAGCATTTAGATCTTGAAATCGTTCAAATAGAAGCAATAATAATAAAAACGAATAATTAAAAATTCGTTTAATCTGTTTTACGCGTTAAAACGCAGATTAAAGCAAACGTGCTGTTTTGCAAAATAAAGCATTTTCAAGCATTTTAGAGCGTTAAATCGTTCAAATAGACGCTTTAATAAAGCGAATTAATAAAAACTTCGTTTTAATGCTGTTTTAGCGTTAAAACGCGTTTTAAGCGCTCAAATCTGCGTTTAAAAAATAATCATTTTCAAGCATTAATTTAATCTTTAAATAGAAGAATTTAAAAAACGAATAATAAAAATATCGTTTTATGTGTTATAAAAACGCGTTTTAAAGCTCTATAACGTGCTGTTGAAAAAAATTTAAAACTTTCAAGCATTTTAAATCGTTGAAATCATTTAAAAAGACCAATATTAATAAAAACGAATAATAAAAACTTCGTCATTTTGTGTTTTACGCGTTAAACGCGTTAAAGCTCAAAACGTGCTGTTTTGATAAAATAATCATTTTCAAGCATTTTAGATCGTTGAAATCGTTCAAATAGAAACAATATTAATAAAAACGAATAAAAATTCGTCGTTTTATGCTGTTTTACGCGTTAAAACGCAGATTAAAGCTCAAAACGTGCTGTTTTGCTAAAATAAGCATTTTCAAGCATTTTAGATCGTTGAAATCGTTCAAATAGAAGCAATATTAATAAAAACGAATAATAAAAATTCGTCGTTTTATGCTGTTTACGCGTTAAAACGCAGATTAAAGCTCAAAACTGCTGTTTTGCTAAAATAAGCATTTTCAAGCATTTTAGATCGTTGAAATCGTTCAAATAGACGTTTTTAAGCGTTTTTGCATTTTTTACGTTAAACGCAGATTAAGCTCAAAACGTGCTGTTTTGCTAAAATAAGCATTTTCAAGCATTTTAGATCGTTGAAATCGTTCAAATAGAAGCAATATTAATAAAAACGAATAATAAAAATTCGTCGTTTTATGCTGTTTTGCGTGTTAAAACGCAGATTAAAGCTCAAAACATGCTGTTTTGCTAAAATAAGCATTTTCAAGCATTTTAGATCGTTGAAATGGTTCAAATAGATGCAATATTAATAAAAACGAATAATAAAAAATTCGTCGTTTTTATGCTGTTTTACGCGTTAAAACGCAGATTAAAGCTCAAAACGAGCTGTTTTGCTAAAATAAGCATTTTCAAAAGCATTTTAGATCGTTGAAATCGTTCAAATAGAAGCAATATTAATAAAAACGAATAATAAAAAATTCGTCGTTTTTATGCTGTACGCGTTAAAACGCAGATTAAGCTCAAACGTGCTGTTTTGCATAAAATAAGCATTTTCAAGCATTTTAGATCGTTGATATCGTTCAAATAGAAGCAATATTAATAAAAAACCAATAATAAAAAAATTCGTCGTTTTATGCTGTTTTACACGTTAAAACGCAGATTAAAACTCAAAACGTGCTGTTTTTGCTAAAATAAGCATTTTCAAGCACATTTTTAGATCGTTGAAATCGTTCAAATAGGCAATAATAATAAAACAGATGCGTAAAAATGTCGTCGTTTTATGCTGTTTTACGCGCGTTAAACGCAGTTAAAACTCAAAACGTGCTGTTTTGCTAAAATATACATTTTCAAGCATTTTAGATCGTTGAAATCAGCGCTTCAAATAGAAGCAATATTAATAAAAACAGATAATAAAATTTCGTAGTTTTATGCTGTTTACGCCGTTAAAACGCAGATTAAAGCCCAAACGTGCTGTTTTGCTAAAATATAACGTGCACAAGCATTTTTAGATCGTTGAAATCGTTCAAACCAGACGCAATATTAATAAAACGATAAATAAAATTCGTCGTTTTTACGCTGTTTTACGCGTTAAAACGTTAAAGCTCAAAACGTGCTGTTTGCTAAAATAACATTTTCAAGCGTACACAGATCGACGAAATCGTTTAAATAGACGCAATAATAATATAAAAGCAGATAATACGCAAAAATTTCGTCGTTTTTTTATGCTGTTTTACGCGTTAAACGCAGATTAAAACTCAATACGTGATGTTTTGCCAAATAATAAGCATTTTCAAGCATTTTAGATCGTCGAAATCGTCAAATAGACATAATAAAATAAAAAACGAAAAATAAAAATTTCGTCGTTTTTATGCTGTTTTCCGCGTTAAAACGCAGAATAAAACTCAAAACGTGCTGTTTTATTAACATTTTCAAGCTTTTAGATCGTTGGAAATCGTTCAAATAGACGCAGTATTAAAAACGAATAATAAAAATTTCGTCACGTTTTAATGCTGTTTTACGCGTTAAGAAACGCAGATTAAGCTCAAAACGTGCTGTTTTGACAAAGCATTTTCAGCATTTTTGAATCGTGAAATCCCGTTTCAAAATAGAAACGTAGTAATAAAAACAGATAATAAAATTTCATCGTTTTATGCTGTTTACGCGTTAAAACGCGTAAACTCAAAACATTATGTTTTGCTAAACATTTTCGGCATTTTAGTTGAAATCGTTCAAATAGAAGCAATAATAATAAAAAACAAATAATAAAATTCACGTCGATTTTTATGCTGTTTTACGCGTTAAAACGCAGATTAAAAACTCAAAAACGTGCTGTTTTTGCTAGAAATAAGCAGTACGGCATTTTAGATCGTTGAAATCGTTCAAATAGACGCAATATTAATAAAAACGAATAATAAAAAAATTTGTCGTTTTTTTTTTACCGTTAAAACGCAGATTAAACTCAAAACGTGCTGTTTTTTAAAATAAGCATTTTCAAGCATTTTAGATCGTCGAAATCGTTCAAATAACCCAAAAAAAAAAAACGAAAAAAAAATTTCGTTTTTTATGCTGTTTTTCGGAAAACCCCAAAAACCAAAAGTGTTTTTAAAAAAAGCATTTTAAATTTTAAATCGTTAAACCCAAAAAAAAAATAAAAAAAAGTTAAAAACCCCGTTTTTAAAAAAATTAGAAAAAGGTTGCTAAAATCTTTTTCAAAAAACATTTTTAAGCATTTTTTCCGGGAAAATTTAAAAAAAAAAATTTAAAAAAAAACCCCAAAAAATTTTTTGCGTTTTAGCTTTTTAAAATTAAAACGCTTTTTGCTTTTTAAAAGTTGTTTTGCTTTTAAAAAAAAAAACATTTTTTAAAAAAAATTTAAATCGTTTTAAAAAATTTAATAAAAAACAAAATAAAATTTCCCTTTTTTGTTTTGCTTTAAAAGCAATTAAATAAAACGTTGGTTTTTTTAAAAAAAAGCATTTTAAAAGATTTTAATTTTTCGTTAAAAAGCGTTTTTAAAAAAAGAAAATAAAAAACGTCGTTTTTGTTTTGCTTAAAAAAGATTTAAAGTCAAAGGCTTTTTTTAAAAAAAAAATTTTTTGCTTTTAAACGTTAAACGTTAAAAAACAAATTAAAAAAAACTTTTAAAATTTGCTTTTTATTGTTTTAAACGTTAAAAAAGCAATTAAAATAAAAAAAGGGTTTTTAAAATTGCATTTTAAGCTTTTTTGCGTTAAACGCAAATAACCAAAATTTTAAAAAAAAATAAAAAATTTCCCTTTTAGTGTTTTACCCTTCGCAAATTAAAAAAAAAAAATTTTTTGTAAAAAAAGCTTTTTTTAACGTTAAAGTTTAAAAGGCTTTTAAAAAAGAAAAATTAAAAAAAAGTCTTTTTATCGTTTACTTAAAAAAAGAATTAAAAATCCTGCTGTTTTGCTAAAAGCATTTTTTAAACTTTTTTTTCGTTGAAATTTCAAATAGAAGCAAAATTTTTAAAAAACGAAAATAAAAATTTTTTATAAATTTTTTCGCCGCAAATTAAAAAATAAAACGGGGTTTTGCTAAAAAATTTTTTTTCAAAACATTTTTGACTTAAATCGTTAAATGGCAATAAAAAAAAAATAAAAAAAAAATTTTTTTTCTTTTTTAGCTTAAAAACCCGATTAAAAACCAAAACTCTTTTTTCTTAACATTTTTAAACATTTTAGATTTAAATCGTTAAATGGCAATAAATAAAAAAAAAATAAAAATTTTGTTTTTTTGTTTTAAGTTTAAAAAGCAGATTAAAACTAAAAGGTGTTTTCCCAAAATAAGCATTTTCAAGCATTTTAGATGTTAAATCGTTCAAATAGAAGCAATATTAAAAAAACCAATAAAAAAATTGTCGTTTTATGCTGTTTTCGTTAAAAGCAGATTAAACTCAAAACGTGCTGTTTTTGCTTTTAAAAAAAGCATTTTCAAGCATTTTTGATGGGTTAAAAACCCCTTAAATAGAGCAATATTAATAAAAACGAATAATAAAAAATTCGTGTTTTATGTGTTTTACGCGTTAAAACGCAGATTAAAAACTCAAAACGTGCTGTTTTGCTAAAATAAGCATTTTCAAGCATTTTAGATCGTTGAAATCGTTCAAATAGAAGCAATAAATAAAAACGAATAATAAAAATTTCGTCGTTTTATGCTGTTTTACGCGTTAAAACGCAGAATAAAGCTCAAAACGCGCTGTTTTGCTAAAATAAGCATTTTCAAGCATTTTAATCGTTGAAATCGTTCAAATAGACGCAATATTAATAAAAACGAATAATAAAAATTTCGTCGTTTTTATGCTGTTTTACGCGATAAAACGCAGAATAAAGCTCAAAACGTGCTGTTTTGCTAAAATAAGCATTTTCAAGCATTTTAGATCGTTGAAATCGTTCAAATAGAAGCAATATTAATAAAAACGAATAATAAAAATTCGTCGTTTTTATGCTGTTTTACGCGTTAAAACGCAGATTAAAAGCTCAAACGTGCTGTTTTGCTAAAATAAGCATTTTCAAGCATTTTAGATCGTTGAAATCGTTCAAATAGACGCAATATTAATAAAAACGAATAATAAAAACTTCGTCGTTTTATGCTGTTTTACGCGTTAAAACGCAGATTAAAGCTCAAAACGTGCTGTTTTGCTAAAATAATCATTTTCAAGCATTTTAGGTCGTTGAAATCGTTCAAATAGAAGCATATAAATAAAAAACGAATAATAAAAATTTCGTCGTTTTTATGCTGTTTACGCGTTAAAACGCAGAATAAAAGCTCAAAACGTGCTGTTTTGCTAAAATAAAGCATTTTCAAGCATTTTAGATCGTTGAAATCGTCAAATAGAGCAATATTAATAAAAACGAATAATAAAAAATTTCGTCGTTTTTATGCTGTTTTACGCGTTAAAACGCAGATTAAAAGCTCAAAACGTGCTGTTTTGCTAAAATAAGCATTTTCAAGCATTTTAGATCGTTGAAATCGTTCAAATAGAAGCAATATTAATAAAAACGAATAATAAAAAATTCGTCGTTTTTATGCTGTTTTACGCGTTAAAACGCAGATTAAAGCTCAAAACGTAGCTGTTTTGCTAAAATAAGCATTTTCAAGCATTTTGATCGTTGAAATCGTTCAAATAGAAGCAATATTAATAAAAACGAATAAAAATTTCGTCGTTTTTATGCTGTTTTACGCGTTAAAACGCAGATTAAAACTCAAAACGTGCTGTTTTGCTAAAATAAGCATTTTCAAGCATTTTAGATCGTTGAAATCGTTCAAATAGAAGCAATATTAATAAAAACAATAATAAAAATTCGTCGTTTTTATGCTGTTTTACGCGTTAAAACGCAGATTAAAAGCTCAAAACGTGCTGTTTTGCTAAAATAAGCATTTTCAAGCATTTTAGATCGTTGAAATCGTTCAAATAGAAGCAATATTAATAAAAACGAATAATAAAAAATTTCGTCGTTTTTATGCTGTTTTACGCGTTAAAACGCAGATTAAAGCTCAAACGTGCTGTTTTGCTAAAATAAGCATTTTCAAGCATTTTAGATCGTTGAAATCGTTCAAATAGAAGCAATATTAATAAAACGAACAATAATAAAATTCGTCGTTTTATGCTGTTTTACGCGTTAAAACGCAGATTAAAGCTCAAACGTATGTTTTTGCTAAAATAATACCTTTTCAAGCATTTTAGATCGTTGAAATCGTTCAAATAGACGCAATATTAATAAAAACGAATAATAAAAATTTCGTCGTTTTATGCTGTTTTACGCGTTAAAACGCGATTAAAGTCAAAACGTGCTGTTTTGCTAAAATAAGCATTTTCAAGCATTTTAGATCGTTGAAATCGTTCAAATAGAAGCAATATTAATAAAAACGAATAATAAAAAATTCGTCGTTTTTAGCTGTTTTCGTAAAACGCAGAATAAACTCAAAACGTGCGTTTGCTAAAAAAAGCATTTTCAAAGCATTTTAGATCGTTGAAATCTTCAAATAAGCAAATTAAAAAAACGAATAATAAAAAATTCGTCGTTTTATGCGTTTTAACGCGTTAAAACGCAGATTAAAACTCAAAACGTGCTGTTTTGCTAAAATAAGCATTTTCAAAGCATTTTAGATCGTTGAAATCGTTCAAATAAAATAATATTAATAAAAACGAATAATAAAAATTCGTCGATTTTCAATGCATATTTTACGTATAAAACCGATTAAACTCAAAACGTGCTGTTTTGCTAAAATAAACTTTTCAAGCATTTTAGATCGTTGAAATCGTTCAAATAGACGAATATTAATAAAAAACGAATAATAAAAATTCGTCGTTTTTAGCTGTTTTACGCTTAAAACGCAGATTAAAGCTCAAAACGTGCTGTTTTGCTAAAATAAGCATTTTCAAGCATTTTAGATCGTTCGAAATCATTCAAAAAACGAAAAATATATAAAACGAATAATAAAAATTCTCGTTTTAGCTGTTTTACGCGTTAAACGCAGATAAAGCTCAAAACGTGCTGTTTTGCTAAAATAAGCATTTTCAAACATTTTAGATCGTGAAATCGTTTCAAATAGAGCAATATTAACAAAAACGAATAATAAAAATTCGTCGTTTTTATGCTGTTTTACGCGTTAAACGCAGTTAAAGCTCAAAACGTGCTGTTTTGCTAAAATAAGCATTTTCAAGCATTTTAGATCGTTGAAATCGTTCAAATAGACGCAATATTAATAAAAACGAATAATAAAAAAAATTTGTCGTTTTTCGTTTTTGCGTTAAAAACGCAGATTAAAACTCAAAACGTTCTGTTTTGCTAAAATAAACATTTTCAAGCATTTTTTGATCGTTGAAATCGTTCAAATAGACGCAAAAAATAAAAACGAATAATAAAAAATTTTTCGTTTTTATGCGTTTTACGCGTTAAAAAAAAGCAGAATAAAAGCTCAAAACGTGCTGTTTTGCCAAAAAAAAGCAAATTTTTCAAGCATTTTAGATCCCCTTTAAACCCTTCAAATATACGCAATATTAATAAAAAAGAATAATAAAAAATTTTGTCGTTTTTTTGCTGTTTTACGCGTTTTAAAAAGCAGATTAAAACTCAAAAAAGTGCTGTTTTGCAAAACCAAAAACATTTTTAAAACATTTTTGTCGTTGAAATCGTTCAAATAGACGCAATAAAAAAAAAAACGAATAATAAAAATTTCGTCGTGTTTTTTGCGTTTTACGCGTTAAAACGCAGAATAAAGCTCAAAAAGTGCTGTTTTGCTAAAATAAGCATTTTTTAAGCATTTTTTTGATCGTTTTAAACTTTCAAATAGACGCAATATTAATAAAGAACGAATAATAAAAAATTTTTGCCCTTTTTTTGCTGTTTTACGCGTTAAAACGCAGATTAAAGTTAAAAAAGCTGTTTGGCTAAAAATAAAACATTTTTTAAGCATTTTAGATCGATGAAAATCGTTCAAATAGACCCAATATTAATAAAAAAAAGAATAATAAAAATTTGTTTTAAAATGCTGTTTTTCGCGTTAAAAAAGCAGATTAAAACTCAAAAAGTGCCGTTTTTCTAAAATAAGCATTTTTTAAGCATTTTAGATCGGGGTTTAAATCGTTCAAATAGAAACTTTAAAAAAAACGAATAATAAAAAATTCGTCGTTTTTTTGTTTTTTTACCCCGTTAAAAAGCAGGGTTTAAAACCCAAAAAGTGCTGTTTTTAAAAATAAGCATTTTCAAAAAAAATTTTAATCGTTGTCGTTCAAATAGACGCAATATTAATAAAAAAAAGAATAATAAAAATTCGTCGTTTTTTTGCTGTTTTAAAGCGTTAAAAAGGGAGTTAAAGCTCAAAACGTGCTGTTTTGCTAAAAAAAAGCATTTTCAAGCCCTTTTAGATCGTTGAAATCCCCTTTCCCAAAAAGACGCAAAAAAAAAAAACGGATAATAAAAATTTCGTCGTTTTTTTGCTGTTTACGCGTTAAAACGAGGGAAAAAAGCCCAAAAAATTCTGTTTTTTCTAAAATAAGCATTTTAAAACATTTTAGATCGTTGAAATCGTTCAAATAGACGCAATATTAATAAAACGAATAATAAAAATTTCGTCGTTTTTTGCTGTTTTACGCGTTAAAACGCAGATTAAAACTCAAAACGTGCTGTTTTGCTAAAATAAGCATTTTCAAGCATTTTAGATCGTTGAAATCGTTCAAATAGAAGCAATATTAATAAAACGAATAATAAATTCGTCGTTTTTATGCTGTTTTACGCGTTAAAACGCAGATTAAAGCTCAAAACGTACTGTTTTGCTAAAATAACCTTTTCAAGCATTTTCGATCGTTGAAATCGTTCAAATAGACGCAATATTAATAAAAACGAATAATAAAAATTGCGTCGTTTTTATGCTGTTTACGCGTTAAACGCTGATTAAAGCTCAAAAACGTGCTGTTTTGCTAAAATAAGCATTTTCAAGCATTTAAGATCGTTGAAATCGTTAAAATAGACGCAATATTAATAAAAAACGAATAATAAAAATTCGTCGTTTTATGCTGTTTTACGCGTTAAAACGCAGATTAAAGCTCAAAACGTGCTGTTTTGCTAAAAAAAGCATTTTCAAGCATTTTGATCGTTGAAATCGTTCAAATAGAAGCAATATTAATAAAAACGAATAATAAAATTTCGTCGTTTTTATGCTGTTTTACGCGTTAAAACGCAGATTAAAAGCTCAAAACGTGCTGTTTTGCTAAAATAAGCATTTTCAAGCATTTTAGATCGTAGAAATCGTTCAAATAGAAGCAATATTAAGAAAAAACGAATAATAAAAATTCGTCGTTTTTATGTGTTTACGCGTTAAAAACGCAGATTAAAGCTCAAAACGATGCTGTTTTGCTAAAAATAAGCATTTTCAAGCATTTTAGATCGTTGAAATCGTTCAAATAGACGCAATAAAAATAAAAACGTTAAAATTTGCTTTTATTTTTTTCGGAAAACCCAAAAAAAAAAAACCTTTTTTAAAAATAAATTTTTACTTTTAAAGTGTCCCTTAAAACGCAAATTAAAAAAACGTTAAAATTTTTTTTAGCTTTTTAGCGTTAAACCGTTAAAAAAGCTTTTTAAAATAAATTTTTGCTTTTAGGGAAAATTAAAACGAAATTAAAAAAAAACGTTTTCTTTTTAGCTTTTTGCTTAAAACCGTTAAAAGTCAAATGGCCGTTTTTAAAATAAATTTTTGCTTTTAGTTTAATTTTAAAAGAAAAAAATAAAAAACGTTTTAAAATGTTTTTTGCTTTTTTGCGTTAAAACGCAATTTAAAAAATAAAAAAAGGGGTTTTTAAAAAAGATTTTTGTTTTAGTGTTAAACGTTAAAAACGAAATTAATAAAAAAAGTTAAAAAGCTTTTAGGTTTTTTTGCGTTAAAACGCAATTAAATAAAAAGGCGTTTTTGCTTTTGCTTTTCAAACATTTTTTGATCGTTGAAATCGTTCAAAAGAACAATAAATAAAAAAGAATAATAAAAAATTCGTCGTTTTTTTTTTGTTTTACCTTAAAAAGCAGATTAAAACTCAAAAATCTGTTTTGCTAAAATTAAGTATTTAAGCATTTAGATCGATGAAATCGCAAATAGAGCATATTAATAAAAACGAATAATAAAATTTGTCGTTTTATCGTGTTTTACGCGTTAAAAGATTAAAAGCTCAAAATGTGCCGTTTTGCTAAAATAAGCATTTTCAAGCATTTTAATCGTTGAAATCTTTAAAAAAAATTAATAAAAAACGAATAATAAAAAAATCGTTGTTTTATGCTGTTTTACGTTAAAACGCAGATTAAAGCTCAAAACGTGCTGTTTTGCTAAAATAAGCATTTTCAAGCATTTTAGATCGTGAAATGTTCAATAGCGCAATATTAATAAAAACGAATAATAAAAATTCGTCGTTTTTATGTGTTTTACGCGTTAAACGCAGATTAAAGCTAACGCTGTTTTTGCTAAAATAAGCATTTCAAGCATTTTAGATCGTTGAAATCGTTTAAATAGACGCAATAAAAAAAAACGAATATAAAATTTCGTCGTTTTATGCTGTTTTACGCGTTAAAACGCAGATAACGCTCAAACGGCTGTTTTGCTAAAATAAGCATTTTCAAGCATTTTAGATCGTTAAATCGTTCAAATATACGCAATATTAATAAAAACGAATAAAAAATTTCGTCGATTTTATGTGTTTTACGCGTTAAAACGCAGATTAAAGCTCAAAACGTTTGCTAAAATAAGCATTTTTCAAGCATTTTAGATCGTTGAAATCGTTCAAAATAGACGCAATAATATAAAACGAATAATAAAAATTTCGTCGTTTTTATGCTGTTTTACGCGTTAAAACGCAGAATAAACAAACGTGTTTTGCTAAAATAAGCATTTTCAAGCATTTTAGATCGTTGAAATCGTTCAAATAGACGCAATATTAATAAAGAACGAATAATAAAATTTTGTCGTTTTTATGCTGTTTTACGCGTTAAAAACGCAGATTAAAAGTTCAAATGTTTTGGCTAAAATAACATTTTCAAATTTTAGATCATGAAATCGTTCAAATAGAGCAATATTAATAAAAAGAATAATAAATATTTGTCGTTTTATTTTTTACGCGTTAAAAATTAAAATAGTGCCGTTTTGCTAAAATAAGCATTTTCAAGCATTTAGTTTGAAATTTTCAAATAGAAATAATTAATAAAAACGAAAATAAAAAATTCGTGTTTTTATGTGTTTTACGCGTTAAAACGCAGATTAAAGCTCAAAACTGTTTGCTAAAATAAGCATTTTCAAGCATTTTAGATTTTGAAATCGTTCAAATAGACGCAATATTAATAAAAACGAATAATAAAAATTGTCGTTTTATGCTGTTTTACGCGTTAAAACGCAGATTAAAGCTCAAAACGTGCTGTTTTGCTAAATGCATTTTCAAGCATTTTAGATCGTTGAAATCGTTAAATAGAAGCAAATAAAAAAAAACGAATAATAAAAATTCGTCGTTTTTTTGCTGTTTTACGCGTTAAAACGCAGAAAACTCAAAACGTGCTGTTTTGCTAAAATAAGCATTTTCAAGCATTTTAGATCGTCGAAATCGTTCAAATAGACGCAATAAAAATAAAACGAATAATAAAAAATTCGTCGTTTTTATGCTGTTTTACGCGTTAAAACGCAGATTAAAGCTCAAAACGTGCTGTTTTTTTGCACAAAGCATTTTCAAGCATTTTAGATCGTTTGAAATCGTTCAAATAGACGCAATAAAAATAAAAACGAATAATAAAAATTTCGTCGTTTTATGCGTTTTACGCGTTAAAACGCAGAATAAAAGCTCAAAACGTGCTGTTTTGCTTTAAAATGTAAGCATTTTCAGAAAGCATTTTAGATCGTTGAAATCGTTTTCAAATATACGCAATATTAATAAAAACGAATAATAAAAATTTCGTCGTTTTTAGCATGGCATTTTTGCGCGTTAAAACGCAGATTAAAGCGCAAAACGTGCTGTTTTGGCACAAAATAAGCATTTTCAAGCATTTTAGATCGTTGAAATCGTTCAAATAGAAGCAATATTAATAAAAATAAATAATAAAAATTACGTCGTTTTTATGCTGTTTTACGCGTTGCAAAACGCAGATTAAAAGCTCAAAACGTGCTGTTTTTGCTAAAATAAGCATTTCCAAGCATTTTAGATCGTTGAAATCGTTCAAATAGACGCAATAGTAATAAAAACGAATAATAAAAAATTCGTCGTTTTTATGCTGTTTTACGCGTTAAAAACGCCAGATTAAAGCTCAAAACGTGCTGTTTTGCTTTAAAATAAGCATTTTCAAGCATTTTGATCGTTGAAATCGTTCAAATAGACGCAATAAAAATAAAAAACGAATAATAAAGAATTTCGTCGTTTTTATGCTGTTTACGCGTTAAAACGCGGAATAAAGCTCAAAACGTGCTGTTTTCCTTTAAAATAAGCATTTTTCAAGCATTTTAGATCGTTGAAATCGTTCAAATAGACGCAATAATATTAATAAAAACGAATAATAAAAAATTTCGTCGTTTTTATGCTGTTTTACGCGTTAAACGCAGATTAAAGTTCAAAACATTGCTGTTTGCTAAAATAAAGCATTTTCAAGCATTTTTGAATCGTTGAAATCGTTCAAATAGACGCAATATTAATAAAAAACGAATAATAAAAAATTTCGTCGTTTTTATGCTGTTTTACGCGTTAAACGCAGATTAAAAGCTCAAAACGTGCTGTTTTTGCTAAAATAAGCATTTTCAAGCATTTTAGATCGTTGAGATCGCTCAAATAGACGCAATATTAATAAAAAACGAATAATAAAAAATTTCGTCGTTTTATACTTTGTTTTCGCGATAAAACGCAGAATAAAGCTCAAAATGTGCTGTTTTTGCTAAAATAAGCATTTTCAAGCATTTTTAGATCGTTGAAATCGTTCAAATAGAAGCAATATTAATAAAAACGAATAATAAAAAATTCGTCGTTTTATGCTGTTTTTACGCGTTAAACGCAGATTAAAAGCTCAAAACATTAACTGTTTTGCTAAAATAAGCATTTTCAAGCATTTTAGATCGTTGAAAATCGTTCAAAATAGACGCAATATTAATAAAAACGAATAATAAAACTTCGTCGTTTTATGCTGTTTTACGCAAAACGCAGACTAAAGCTCAAAACGTGCTTTTGTTTTGCTAAAATAATCATTTTCAAGCATTTTAGATCGCGGGAAATCGTTCAAATAGAAGCAATATTAATAAAAACGAATAATAAAAAAATTCGTCGTTTTATGCTGTTTTACGCGTTAAAACACAGATTAAAGCTCAAACGTGTAGCTGTTTTGCTAAAATAAGCATTTTCAAGCATTTTAGATCGTTGAAATCCTTCAAATAGAAGCAATATTAATAAAAAACGAATAATAAAAATTCGTCGTTTATATGCTGTTTACGCGTTAAACGCAGATTAAAGCTCAAAACGTGCTGTTTTGCTAAAATAACATTTTCAAGCATTTTAGATCATTGAAATCACGTTCAAATAGACGCAATAAAATAAAACGAATAATAAAATTTCGTCGTTTTATGCTTTGCTGTTTACGCGTTAAAACGCAGATTAAAGCTCAAAACGTGCTGTTTTGCTTTAAAATAAGCATTTTCCAGCATTTTAGATCGTTGAAATCACGTTCAAATAGACGCAATATTAATAAAAACGAATAATAAAATTTCGTCGTTTTTATGCTGTTTACGCGTTAAAACGCAGATTAAAGCTCAAAACATTAACGTTTTTAGCACAAAATAAGCATTTTCAAGCATTTTTAGATGTGAAATCCGTTCAAATAGACGCAATAAAAATAAAAGCGATAATAAAATTTCATCGTTTTTATGCTGTTTTACGCGTTAAAACGCAGAATAAGCTCAAAACGTGCTGTTTTGCTAAATAAGCATTTGCACAAGCATTTTAGATCGTTGAAATCGTTCAAATAGACGCAATATTAATAAAAACGAATAATAAAAATTTCGTCGTTTTTAGCTGTTTTTACGCGTTAAAACGCAGATTAAGTTCAAAACGTGCTGTTTTGCTAAAATAAGCATTTTCAAGCATTTTAGATCGTGAAAAATCGTTCAAATAGACGCAATAGTAATAAAACGAATAATAAAAATTTCGTCGTTTTTTATGCTGTTTACGCGTTAGAAACGCAGATTAAAGCTCAAAACGTGCTGTTTGCTGGAAATCCAGCATTTTTCAAGCATTTTAGATCCCCGTTGAGATCGCTCAAATGAACGCAATATTAATAAAAACAGATAATAAAAAGAGAATTTCGTCGTTTTTTATGCTGTTTTTACGCGATAAGAACGCAGAATGCGGCTCAAAATGTGCTGTTTGCGCAAAATAAGCATTTCAAAGCATTTTAGATCGTTGAAATCGTTCAAATAGAGCAATAGTAATAAAAACGAATAATAAAAAATTAGGTAATTTTTTATGCTGTTTTACGCGTTAAAACGCCAGATTAAAAGCTCAAAACGTGCTGTTTTGCTGAAATAAGCATTTTCAAGCATTTTGGAATCGTTGAAATCACGTTCAAATAGACGCAATATTAATAAAAACGAATAATAAAAACTTCGTCTAGTTTTTATGCTGTTTTACGCGATTAAACGCAGACTAAAGCTCAAAACGATGCTGTTTTGCTAAAATAATCATTTTCAAGCATTTTAGATCTTGAAATCGTTCAAATAGAGAAGCAATATTAATAAAACGAATAATAAAAAATTCGTCGTTTTATGCTGTTTTACGCGGTCAAAACATACCAGATTAAAGCTCAAAACGTGCTGTTTTGCTAAAATAAGCATTTTCAAGCACATTTTTAGATCGTTGAAATCCTTCAAATAGAAGCAATATTAATAAAACGAATAATAAAAATTCGTCGTTTATATGCTGTTTTACGCGTTAAAACGCAGATTAAAGCTCAAAACGTGCTGTTTTGCTGAAAATAAGCATTTTCAAAGCATTTTAGATCGTTGAAATCGTTTAAATAGACATAATAAAATAAAAACGAATAATAAAATTTCGTCGTTTTTTTATGCTGTTTTACGCGTTAAACGCAGATTAAAATCAAAACGTGCTGTTTTGCTAAAATAAGCATTTTTCAAGCATTTTGAATCGTTTAAATCGTTCAAATAGACGCAATATTAATAAAAACGAATAATAAAAATTTCGTCGTTTTTATGCTGTTTTTACGCGCGTTAAAACGCAGATTAAAGCTCAAAACGTGTGCTGTTTTGCTAAAATAGCATTTTCAAAAGCATTTTTTAGATCGTCGAAATCGTTTAAAATAGACGCAATAAAAATAAAAACGAATAATAAAAATTTCGTCGTTTTTATGCTGTTTTTACGCGCGTTAAAACGCAGAATAAAGCTCAAAACGTGCTGTTTTTGCTAAAATAAGCATTTTCAAGCATTTTAGATCGTTGAAATCGTTCAAATAGACGCAATATTAATAAAAAACGAAAAATAAAAAATTTCGTCGTTTTTATGCTGTTTTACGCGTTAAAACGCAGATTAAAGCTCAAAACGTGCTGTTTTGCTTTAAAATATGCATTTTCAAGCATTTTAGATCGTTGGAAATCGTTCAAATAGAAGCAATATTAAGAAAAACGAATAATAAAAATTTCGTCGTTTTTATGCTGTTTCACGCGTTAAAACGCAGAATAGAAACTCAAAACGTGATGTTTTGCTAAAATAAAGCATTTTCAAGCATTTTAGATCGTTGGAAATCGTTCAAATAGAAGCAATATTAATAAAACGAATTAATAAAAATTCGTCGTTTTTTATGCTGTTTTACGCGTTAAAACGCAGATTAAAACTCAAAACGTGCTTGTTTTGCTAAAATAAGCATTTTTCAAAGCATTTTGAATCGTTGAAATCGTTCAAATAGACGCAATATTAATAAAAACGAATAATAAAAATTCGTCGTTTTATGCTGTTTACGCGTTAAAACGCAGATTAAAGCTCAAAACGTGCTGTTTTGCTAAAATAAGCATTTTTCAAGCATTTTAGATCGTTGAAATCGTTCAAATAGAAGCAATATTATTAATAAAAAACGAATAATAAATAATTCGTCGTTTTTTAGCTAACATTTTTACGCGATAAACACAGATTAAAGCTCAAAACGTGCTGTTTTGCTAAATAAAGCATTTTCAAGCATTTTAGATCGTTGAAATCGTTCAAATAGGCTGTGTCAATAAAAACGAATAATAAAAATTTCGTCGTTTTATGTAACATGCGTTAAAACGCGAATAAAGCTCAAAACGTGCTGTTTTGCTAAAATAAGCATTTTCAAAAGCATTTTAGATCGTTGAAATCGTTCAAATAAAGCAATATTAATAAAAACGAATAATAAAAATTCGTCGTTTTATGCTTTTGTTTACGCGTTAAAACGCAGATTAAGCTTTCAAAACGTGCTGTTTTGCTAAAATAAGCATTTTCAAGCTTTTAGATCGTTAAACGTTCAATAGACGCAATATTAATAAAAAACGAATAATAAATAATTCGTCGTTTTAATGCGTTTACGCGTTAAAACGCAGATTAAAAGCTCAAAACGTGCTTTTAAGCAAATTAAGCATTTTCAAGCATTTAGATCGTTGAAACCTTCAAATAAACAATATTAATAAAAACGATAATAAAAATTTCGTAGTTTTATGCTGTTTTAACGCGTTAAAACGCAGATTAAAAGCTCAAAACGTGCTATTTTGCTAAATAAGCATTTTCAAAACATTTTAAGATCAATGAAATAACGTTCAAATAGACGCAATATTAATAAATACGAATAATAAAAAATTAAATGTTTAATGTGTTTTACGCGTTAAAACGCAGATTTTCAAAACTTTGCTGTTTGCTAAAATAAGCATTTCAAGCATTTATAAGATCGATGAAATTCGTCGATAGACGCTATTAGCTTAAAACGAATAAAAAAAAATCGTCGTTTTATGCTGTTTTCGCGTTAAACGCAGATTAAACTCAAAACGTGCTGATTTTTAAAAATAAAGCATTTTCTAGCTTTTTAGATCGTAAAACGCTTAAATAGAAGCAATATCAAAAGCTATTAATACAAAATTTCGTAGTTTTATGCTTTTTACGTTAAAACGCAGATTAAAGCTCAAACTGCATGTAGTTAAAATAAACAAATTTTCAAGCATTTTAGATCGTTGAAATCGTTCGATAGAACGCAATATTAAATAAAACGATTTAAAAAATTTCGTCGTTTTATGCTGTTTTACGCGTGAAAATCTCAATTAAGCTCAAAACTAACTTTATGCTAAAAAATTGCTTTTCAAGCATTTTTAGTCGTTGAAATCGTTCAAATAGAAGCTATTAATGTAAAAACGAATATAAGATTACGTCGTTTTAATGCTGTTTTACGCGTAAAAACGCAGATGAACTCAAAACGTGCTGTTTTGCTGAATAAGCATTTTAAGCAATTTAGCCGTTGAAATCGTCAAATAGACTCAATATTAATAAAAAGAATAATAAAATTTCGTCGTTTTAGACGTTTACGCGTTAAAACGTTAATAAAAACTCAAAAAATTCTGTTTTTGCTTTAAAATAAACATTTTCAACCATTTTAGATCGTGAAATCGTTCAATAAGACGCATATTAACAAAAACGTATATAAAATTCGTCGTTTTATGCGTTTTACGCGTTAAAAACAGATTAAAACTCAAAACGTGCTGTTTTGCTTTAAAAAAGCATTTTCAAGCATTTTAGATCGTTGAAATCGTTTAAATAGAAAATATTAATAAACAATAGATCGAAAAAATTCGTCATTTTATGCTGTTTACGCTAAAACGCAGATTAAAGCTCAAAACGTGCTGTTTTGCTTAAGCTTTTAAGCATTTTAGATCGTTGAAATCGTTCAAAAGACTGAATATTAATAAAAACGAATAATAAAATTTCGTCGTTTTAATGCTGTTTTACGCTTAAAAAACGCAGAATAAAAGCTCGAACTGTGCTGTTTTGCTTAAAATAAGCATTTCAAAGCATTTTAAACGTTGAAATCGTTCTAAATAGAAGCAATATTAAAAATTAAATAAAAATTCGTCGATTTGTATGCTGTTTACGCGTTAAAACGCAGATTAAAACTCAACTTCTTGTTTTGCTAAAATAGCATTTTCAACATTTAGATCGTTGAAATCGTTCAAATAGACGCAATATTATACATTTTAAGATAAATTTAAATTCAGTCGTTTTATGCTGATAAAAGCGTTAAAACGCAAATAAAACTCAAACGTGCTGTTTTGCTAAAATATGCATTTTCAAGCATTTTAGATCGTTGAAATCGTTCAAATAGACGCAATATTAATATAAAACGAATAATAAAAAATCGTCGTTTTTATGCTGTTTTACGCGTTAAAACGCAGATTAAAGCTCAAAACGTGCTGTTTTGCTAAAATAAGCATTTTCAAGCTTTTTAGATCGTTGAAATCGTTCAAATAGAAGCAATATTAATAAAAACGAATAATAAAATTTCGTAGTTTTTATGCTGTTTTACGCGTTAAACGCAGATTAAAAGCTCAAAACGTGCTGTTTTGCTAAAATAAGCATTTTCAAGCATTTTAGATCGTTGAAATCGTTCAAATAGACGCAATATTAATAAAAACGAATAATAAAAATCGTCGTTTTATGCTGTTTTACGCGTTAAAACGCAGATTAAAGCTCAAAACGTGCTGTTTTGCTAAAATAAAGCATTTTCAAGCATTTTAGATCGTTGAAATCGTTCAAATAGAAGCAATATTAATAAAAACGAATAATAAAAAATTCGTCGTTTTATGCTGTTTTACGCGTTAAAACGCAGATTAAAGCTCAAAACGTGCTGTTTTGCTAAAATAAGCATTTTCAAGCATTTTAGATCGTTGAAATCGTTCAAATAGAAGCAATATTAATAAAAACGAATAATAAAAACTCGTCGTTTTATGCTGTTTTACGCGTTAAAACGCAGATTAAAGCTCAAACGTGCTGTTTTGCTAAAATAAGCATTTTCAAGCATTTTAGATCGTTGAAATCGTTCAAATATCAGCAATATTAATAAAAACGAATAATAAAAATTTCGTCGTTTTATGCTGTTTTACGCGTTAAAACGCAGATTAAAGCTCAAAACGTGCAGTTTTGCTAAAATAAGCATTTTCAAGCATTTTAGATCGTTGAAATCGTTCAAATAGAAGCAATATTAATAAAAACAAATAATAAAAAATCGTCGTTTTATGCTGTTTTACGCGTTAAAACGCAGATTAAAGCTCAAAACGTGCTGTTTTGCTAAAATAAGCATTTTCAAGCATTTTAGATCGTTGAAATCGTTCAAATAGACGCAATATTAATAAAAACGAATAATAAAAAATTTCGTCGTTTTATGCTGTTTTACGCGTTAAAACGCTGATTAAAGCTCAAAACGTGCTGTTTTGCTAAAATAAGCATTTTCAAGCATTTTAGATCGTTGAAATCGTTCAAATAGACGCAAAATAATAAAAAAAGAAATAAAAATTTTCGTCGTTTTTATGCTGTTTTACGCACTAAAACGCAGAATAAAGCTCAAAACGTGATGTTTTGCTAAAAAAAAAGCATTTTCAAGCATTTTTTAAACGTTGGGAAAACGTTCAAATAGAAGCAATATTAATAAAAAAGAATAATAAAAAAATTCGTCATTTTTTATGCTGTTTTTCGCGTTAAAACGCAGATTAAAGCTCAAAAAGGCTTTTTTTTGCTAAAATAAGCATTTTCAAACATTTTAGATCGTTGAAATCGTTTAAAAGACGCAATATTAATAAAAAAAGAATAATAAAAAAAATTTGTCGTTTTATGCTGTTTTCCCGTTAAAACGCAGATTAAAGCTCAAACGTGCTGTTTTGCTAAAAAATAAACATTTTCAAGCATTTTTGATCGTTGAAATCACCCTTCAAATAGAAGAATTTTTAATAAAAAAAAGGGAAAAATAAAAATTTGTCGTTTTTTTGTTTTTTTACGCGTTAAAACGCAGATTAAAGCTCAAAATGTGCTGTTTTGCTAAAATAAACATTTTCAAGCATTTTAGATCGTTGAAATCGTTCAAATAAAGCAATATTAATAAAAACGAAAAATTAAAAAACGTCGTTTTATGCTGTTTTACGCGTTAAAACGCAGAATAAAACTCAAAAAGTGCTGTTTTGCTAAAATAAGCATTTTCAAGCATTTTTTGATGTTGAAATCGTTCAAATAAAAAATTAATAAAAAAAGAATTAAAAAATTGTCATTTTTATGTTTTTTTACCCCGTTAAAACGCAGATTAAAAAACTCAAAACGTGCTGTTTTGCCAAAGGACTTTTAAGCATTTTAGATCGTTGAAATCTTCAAATAGACGCAAAATTAATAAAAAAAGGAAAAAAAAAATTCGTCGTTTTATGCTTTTTTTTACGCGTTAAAAAGCAGATTAAAGCTCAAAACGTGCTGTTTTTGTAAAATAAACATTTTCAAGCATTTTAGATCGTTGAAATCGTTCAAATAGAAGCAAATTAATAAAAACGAATAATAAAAAAATTTTTCGTTTTATGCTGTTTTACGCGTTAAAACGCAGATTAAAACTCAAAAAGTGCTGTTTTGCTAAAATAAGCATTTTCCCCAAACATTTTAGATCGTTGAAATCGTTTTAAATAGAAGAAATTAATAAAAAAAGAATAAAAAAAAATTTCCCCTCGTTTTTGGAACCTTTTTTCGCGTTAAAAAGCAGAATAAAGCTCAAAACGTGCTGTTTTGCTAAAATAAGCATTTTCAAGCAAGATCGTTAAAAAAACCCTTCAAAAACAATATTAATAAAAAACGAATAATAAAAAAATTTGTCGTTTTGCTTTTTTTACGCGTTAAAAGCAGATTAAAACTCAAAACGTGCTGTTTTGCTTTTAAAAAAAGCCCTTTTCAAAACATTTTCGATCGTTGAAATCGTTCCCAAAAAGAAGAATATTAATAAAAAAGGGAAAAATAAAAAAAATTTGTCGTTTTTATGTTTTTTTACGCGTTAAAACGCAGATTGAAGCTCAAAACCTTTTTTTAAAAATAAAAAATTTTAAAACATTTTTTGATCCCCTTGAAATCGTTCAAATAGACGCAATATTTAAAAAAAAACGAGTAATAAAAAATTTTGTTTTTTTAGTTTTTTTACGCGTTAAAACGCAGATTAAAACCCAAAAAGTGCTGTTTTGCTAAAATAAGCATTTTCAAGCATTTTTTATCGTTGAAACCCTTCAAATAAAACAATATTAATAAAAACGAATAATAAAAAAATTTTGAGTTTTTATGCGTTTTACGCGTTAAAACGAGATTAAAGATCAAAAAAGTCGTTTTTATTAAAAATAAGCATTTTCAAGCATTTTAGATCATTGAAATCGTTCAAATAGACGCAATATTAATAAAAAAAAGAATAATAAAAAAAATTTGTCGTTTTTTTTGCTGTTTTTCCCCGTTAAAACGCAGATTAAAAACTCAAAAAAGTGCTGTTTTGCTTAAATTTTCAAGCATTTTTTGATCGTTGGAAACCGTTCAAATAGAAGCAATATTTAAAAAAAAGAATAATAAAAAAATTTGTCGTTTTTATGCTGTTTTGCGTTAAAACCGCAGTTGCTTTAATACGGCTGTTTTGCTAAAATGGGATTTTCAAGGGATTTTTAGATCGTTGAAATCGTTCAAATAGAAGCAATTTTTAATAAAAAAAAGAATAATGAAAAAATTTGTCGTTTTTTTTGCTGTTTTACCCCGTTAAAAAGCAGATTAAAAACTCAAAACGTGCTGTTTTTTCTAAAATAAGCATTTTCAAGATTTTAGGGTCGTTGAAATCGTTTTAAAAGACGCAAATTTTTAATAAAAACGAATAATAAAAAATTTCGTCGTTTTATGCTGTTTTACGCGTTAAAAAGCAGATTAAAAGCTCAAAAAGTGCTGTTTTTTCTTTTTAAAAAAAGCATTTTCAAGCATTTTTTGCTCGTTGGGAAAACGTTCAAATGAAGAATATTTAAAAAAAAGAATAACAAAAAAAATTTGTGAAAAGCTGTTTTCCCGTTAAAAAAGCAGATTAAAACTCAAAACCCTGCTGTTTTGCTAAAAAAAAAGCATTTTTTAAGCATTTTTAGATCGTTGAAATCCCTTCAAATGGGCTAAAAAAAAAAAAACGAATAATAAAAATTTCTGGGTTTTTTTGCTTTTTTACGCGTTAAAACGCAGATTAAAGCTTTAAAAAAGTTCCCTTTTGCTAAAAAAGCATTTTTTAAGCATTTTTGATCGTTGAAATCGTTCAAATGAAAAATATTAATTTAAAAAAGGGAAAAAAAAAATTTCGTCGTTTTTCGTTTTACGCGTTAAAACGCTGATTAAAACTCAAAAAGTGCAAAAATTAATAAAAAAAGAATAATAAAAAAATTTTGTCGTTTTTTTTGCTGTTTTTTCGCACTAAAAAAGCAGAATAAAAACTCAAAACGGGGATGTTTTGCTAAAATAAGGGATTTTCAAGCATTTTTAAACGTTAAATCGTTCAAATAGAAGCAATATTAAAAAAAAACGAATAATAAAATTGTCATTTTTCAGCTTTTTTTTACGCGTTAAAACGCAGATTAAAAACTCAAAACGTGCTGTTTTGCTTTAAAAAAAGCATTTTCAAGCATTTTAGATCGTTGAAATTGCCCCAAAAAGACGCAATATTAATAAAAACGAATAATAAAAATTCGTCGTTTTTTGGGTGTTTTACGCGCTTAAAAAGCAGATTAAAATCAAAACGTGCTGTTTTTAAAATAAGCATTTTCAAGCATTTTTTGATCGTTGAAATCGTTCAAATAGAAGCAATATTAATAAAACGAATAATAAAAATTTGTCCCTTTTATGTTTTTTTACGCGTTAAAAAAGCAGATTAAACTCAAAACGTGCTGTTTTTTCTAAAATAAACTTTTTAAGCATTTTAGATCGTTGAAATCGTTCCCAAAAAGAAGCAATATTAATAAAAAAGAATAATAAAAAAATTTTGTCGTTTTTATGCTGTTTTACGCGTTAAAAAAGAATAGAGCTTCCCAAAAAGTGCTGTTTTGCTAAAATAAGCATTTTCAAGCATTTTGATCGTTGGGAAAAGTTCAAATCAAGCAATATTAATGAAAAAAAGAATAATAAAAAATTCGTCGTTTTTGCTGTTTTTTTCGCGTTAAAACGCAGATTAAAACTCAAAAAGTGCTTTTTTTTTGCTAAAAAAAAAGCATTTTCAAAACATTTTCAACGAAATCGTTCAAATAAACAATATTAAAAAAAAAGGAAAAAAAAATTTGTCGTTTTTTTGCTGTTTTTTCGCGTTAAAAAAGCGGGTTAAAAACTCAAAACGTGCTGTTTTGCTAAAATAAACATTTTTAAAACATTTTAGATCGTTGAAAAACGTTCAAATAGACCCCAATATTAATAAAAAAAAGAATAAAAAAATTCCCTCGTTTTATGTTTTTTACGCGTTAAAACGGATTAAAACTCAAAAAGGCTGTTTTGCTAAAATAAGCATTTTCAAACATTTTAGATCGTTGAAATCCTTCAAATAAAAAATATTAATAAAAAAAAAATAAAAAAATTTCGTAGTTTTTATGTTTTTTTTGCGCGTTAAAAAAGGGATTAAAGCTCAAAACGTGCTGTTTTGCTAAAATAAGCATTTTCAAACATTTTGATCTTTAAATCGTTCAAATAGACGCAAATTAATAAAAACGAATAATAAAAAAATTTGTCGTTTTTAAGTGTTTTTACGCGTTAAAACGCAGATTAAAAACTCAAAACGTGCTGTTTGCTAAAAAAAGATTTTTAAGCATTTTAGATCGTTTAAAACGTTCAAATAGAAGCAATATTAAAAAAAAACGGGAAAAATAAAAAAATTTGTCGTTTTTATGTTTTGTTTTACGCGTTAAAAAGCAGATTAAACTCCCAAAACCCGGCTGTTTTGCTAAAATAAAACATTTTCAAGCATTTTAGATCGTTGAAATCGTTCAAATAGAAGCAATATTAATAAAACGAATAATAAAAAAATTGTCGTTTTTTTGTTTTTTTCGCGTTAAAAAAGCAGATTATAGCTCAAAACGTGCTGTTTTTGCTAAAATAAAATTTTTTTTTAAAACCCTTTAAAACAATTTTAATAAAAAAAAATTTAAAAAAAAATTTTTTTTTTTCTTTTTTTCCCCCAGTTTTTTTTCTTTTGGGGTTTTCCAAAAAAATTTAAAAATTTTTGTTTTTAAAAAAAATTTAAAAAAAAAAAATTTTTTAAAAAAAAAAAAAATTTTTTTTTTTTTAAAAAATTTTTTTTGTTTTTTTAAAAAAAAAAACCCTTTAACTTTTTTTAAAAAAAAAAAAATTTTTTTAAAAAAAAAAAAAAAAAATTTGGAAAAAAAAAAAAAAAGGGGGTTTTTTTTTTTTAAAAAAATTTTCCCCCGGGGTTTTTTGGGAAAAAAAAAAATTTTTAAAAAAAAAAAATTTTTTTTTTTTAAAAAAAAAAAATTTTTTTTTTTTTTTGGGGAAAAAAAAAATTTTTTTTAAAAGGTTTTTTTGTTTAAAAAAAAATTTTTAAAAAAATTTTTTTTTTTTTAAAAAAAATTTTTTTTAAAAAAAAAAAAAAATTTTTTTTTTTTTAAGCTTTTAAAAAAAATTTTTCCCAAAATGTTTTTTAAAAAAAAAAAAAGAAAAGGGGTTTTTTTTTTTTTAAAAAAAAAAAAAAAAATTTTTTTTTTTTAAAAAATTTTTTTTTAAAAAAAAAAATTTTTTTAAAAAAAATTTTTTTTAAAAAAAAAATTTTGTTGTTTTTCCAAAAAAAAAAAAAAATAAAAAATTTTTTTTTAAAAAATTTTTTTTTAAAAGGTTAAAAAAATAAAAAATTAAAAAAAAAAAAAAATTTCGTCGTTTTTTCCTTTTTTAAAACGCGAATTAAAACCCCCTTTTTTTAAAAAAAAAAAAAATTTTTTTTAAAATTTTTTTAAAAAAAAAAAAAAAAAAAAAAATTTTTTTAAAAGGTTTTGGGGAAAAAAAAAAATCCCCAAAAAAAAAAAAAAAAATTTTAAAATTTTAAATTTTTTTTTTTTAAAAAAAAAAAAAAATTTCCTTTTTTTTTGCCCAAAATTTTTAAAAAAAAAAAGGGGTTTTTAAAAAAATTTAAAAAAAATGGGGAAAAAAAAATTTTTAAAAAAGGGTTTAAAAAAAATTTTTTTTTTTTAAAAATTAAAAAAAAAAATCCCTTTTTTAAAAAAAATTTTTTAAAAACAAAATTTTAAAAAAATTTTTTTTGGTTTTTTAAGGAAAAAAAAAAAAAAAAAGGTTTTTTTTTTTTTTTAAATTTTAAAAAAAAGGAAAAGGGTTTTTTAAAAAGAAAAAAAAATTTTGGTTTTTTTTTAAAAAAAAAAAAACCAAAAAAATTTTTTTTTTTAAAAAAAAAAATTTTTTAAAAAAAATTCCCCAAAAAAAAAAAAGGTTTTAAAATTTTTTTTTTAAATTTTAAAAAAAAAAAAAAAAAAAAAATTTTTTTTTAAATTTTTTTCCAAAAGGGTTTTTTTTTTTAAAAAAAAAAAAAAAAATTTTTGTTTTAAATTTTTTTTAAAGGAAAAAAAAAAAAAACCTTTTTTTTTTTTAAATTTTTTAAATTTTAAAAGGTTAAAAAAAATTTTTTTAAAAAAAAAAAATTTTTTTAAAAAAAAATTTTTTTTTTTTTAAAAGCAAATTTTTTTAAAAAAAAAAAAAAAAAAAAATTTTTTTTTTCCTTTTTGGGGGGAAAAAAAAAACCAAAAAAAATTTTTTTAAAAAAAAAAAAAACCCCTTTGGGGTTTTTTTTTTTAAAAAGGGGGGGGGTTTCCCCTTTTTAAAAAAAAAATTTTTTGCAAAAAAATTTTAAATTTTTAAAAAAAATTTTAATTTAAAAAAAATTTAAAAAATTGTCGTTTATGTTTTTTTACGCGTTAAAACGCAGATTAAGCTCAAAAGTGCTTTTTGCTAAAATAAGCATTTTAAGCATTTTAGTCGTTGAAATCGTTCAAATAGAAGCAATATTAATAAAAAACGAATAATAAAAATTTGTCGTTTTATGCTGTTTACGCGTTTTTAAAAAGCAGATTAAAGCTCAATACGTGCTGTTTTGCTAAAATAAGCATTTTCAAGCATTTTAGACGCTGAAATCGTTCAAATAGAAGAATATTAATAAAAACGAATAAAAAAATTCGTCGTTTTTTGCTGTTTACGCGTTAAAACGCGTTAAAGCTCAAACGTCTGTTTTTCAAAATAAGCATTTCAAGCATTTTAGACGTTGAAACCGTTCAAATAGACGCAAAAATTAATAAAAAAAGAATAATAAAAATTCTGCGTTTTATGCTGTTTTACGCGTTAAACGCAGATTAAAGCTCAAAACGTGCTGTTTTAATAAAATAAGCATTTTCAAGCATTTTAGCTGTTGAAATCGTTCAAATAGAAGCAATATTAATAAAAACGAATAACAAAAATTCGTCGTTTTTTTGCTGTTTTACGCGTTAAAACGCAGATTAAAGCTCAAAACTGCTGTTTTGCTAAAATAAGATTTTTAAGCATTTTAGATCGCTGAAACCCTTCAAATAGACGCAATAAAAATAAAACGAATAATAAAAATTTTGCGTTTTATGTTTTCTTACGCGTTAAAAAAGCAGATTAAAGCTCAAAAAGTGCTGTTTTGCTAAAATAAGCATTTTCAAGCATTTTAGATCGTTGAAAACGTTCAAATAGAAACAATATTAATAAAAAAAGAATAATAAAAAAATTTTGCCTTTTGGGTTTTTCGCGTTAAAAAGCTATTTAAAACTCAAAAAGGGTGTTTTGCTAAAATGCATTTTCCCTTTTTGATCGTTTAAACCCTTCAAAAGGGCGCAAATTAATAAAAAAAATTAAAAAAAACGTCGTTTTTTTGCTGTTTTACGCGTTAAAAAAGCAGATTAAAGCCCCAAAAAGTGCTGTTTTCCAAAAAAAGCTTTAACATTTTTTTGATCGTTGGGAAAACGTTTAAATAGAAGCCCAAAATTAATAAAAAAAAGAAAAAAAAAAAATTTTCATTTTTATGCTGTTTTACCCCGTTAAAAAAGCAGATTAAAGCTCAAACGTGCTTTTTTTGCCAAAAAAGCATTTTCAAGCATTTTAGACGTTGAAATCGTTCAAAAGCGCAATTTTTAAAAAACGAATAAAAAAATTTTGCCCCTTTTTTTTGTTTTTTACGCGTTAAAACGGGAGAATAAAGTTTAAACGGCTGTTTTGCCAAAAAAGCTTTCCCTTTTGCCATTTTAAATCGTTTAAATCGTTCAAAAAAAAGCCCAAATTAATAAAAACGAAAAGACCCGTCGTTTTTTTGTTTTTTTACGCGTTAAAACGCAGATTAAAAATTCAAAAAAGGCTGTTTTGCTAAAAAAAAAGCATTTTCAAGAAGATCGTTGAAATCGTTCAAAAGACCCCAATATTAATAAAAAAAAAAACGAATAATAAAAAAAATTCCCTCGTCTTTATTGTTTTACCCCGTTAAAAACGCAGAATGCTTTAAAACGTGCTGTTTTGCTAAAAAAATGCATTTTTTGCCCTTTTAGATCGTTGAAATCGTTCAAATCGCAATATTAATAAAAAAAGAATAATTAAAAAATTTTGTCGTTTTATGCTGTTTTACGCGTTAAAAGGGGATTAAAAACTCAAAAAGTGCTGTTTTGCTAAAAAAAAGATTTTCAAGCATTTTTGATCGTTGAAAAACGTTCAAAAGAACAAATTTAAAAAACGAATAATAAAAATTTCGTCGTTTTATGTTGTTTTTCGCGTTAAAACGTTTATTTGGGTCAAAAAGTGCTGTTTTGCTAAAAAAAAGATTTTCGCGATCGTTTGGGAAACGTTCCAAATAGACGCAATATTAATAAAAAAAAGAATAATAAAAATTTTGTCGTTTTATGCTGTTTTACGCGTTAAAAAGCAGATTAAAAACTCAAACGTGCTGTTTTGCTAAAATAAGCATTTTCCCCGGGGTCGCTGGGAAAACCTTCCCAAAAAGAAGCAATATTAATAAAACCAATAAAAAAATTTCGTAGTTTTATGTTTTTTTACGCGTTAAAAAGCAGATTAAAAACTCAAAAAGTGCTGTTTGCTAAAAAAAACATTTTTAAGCATTTTAGATCTTTAAATCGTTCAAATAGAAGCAATTTAAAAACGGGAAAAATAAAAAATTTGTCGTTTTATGTTGTTTTCGCGTTAAAACGAGATTAAAACTCAAACGTGCTGTTTTTTCTAAATGCATTTTTTAAGCGTTTAGATCGTTGAAATCGTTCAAATAGAAGCAATATTAATAAAAAACGAATAATAAAAATTCATCGTTTTATGCGTTTTACGCGTTAAAACGCAGATTAAAGCTCAAACGTGCTGTTTTGCTAAATAAGCATTTTCAAGCATTTTAGATCGTTGAAACGTTCAAATAGAAGCAATATTAATAAAAAACGAATAATAAAAATTCGTCGTTTTATGTTTTTTACGCGTTAAAACGCAGATAAATTCAAACGTGGGGTTTGCTAAAATAAAACATTTTCGCATTTTTTGATCGTTGAAATCGTTCAAATAGACGCAATATTAATAAAACGAATAATAAAAATTTCGTCGTTTTAGCTGTTTTCGCGTTAAAACGCGATTAAAGCTCAAAAAGTGCTGTTTTGTTAAAATAAGCATTTTCAAGCATTTTAGCTCGTTGAAATCGTTCAAATAGAAGCAAATTTAAAAACGAATAATAAAAATTCGAGTTTTTATGTGTTTTACGCGTTAAAACGCGATTAAAGCTCAAAACGGGTGTTTGCTAAAATAAGCATTTTCCAAGCATTTTAGATCGTTTAAATCGTTCAAATAGACGCAAATTAATAAAAACGAATAATAAAAATTTCGTCGTTTTTATGCTGTTTTACGCTTAAAACCAGATTAAAGCTCAAAACGTGCTGTTTTGCTAAAATAAGCATTTTCAAGCATTTTAGATCGTTGAAATCGTTTTAAATAGAAGCAATATTAATAAAAAAGAATAATAAAAATTCGTCTTTTTTTGCTGTTTTACGCGTTAAAAACGCAGATTAAAGCTCAAAACGTGCTGTTTTGCTAAAATAAGCATTTTCAAGCATTTTTAGATCGTTGAAATCGTTCAAATAGAAGCAATATTAATAAAAAACGAATAATAAAAACGTCGTTTTTATGCTGTTTTACGCGTTAAAACGCAGATTAAAGCTCAAAACGTGCTGTTTTGCTAAAATAAGCATTTTCAAGCATTTTAGATCGTTGAAATCGTTCAAATAGACGCAATATTAATAAAAACGAATAATAAAAATTTCGTCGTTTTTATGCTGTTTTACGTTAAAACGCAGATTAAAAGCTCAAAACGTGCTGTTTTGCTAAAATAAGCATTTTCAAGCATTTTAGCTCGTTGAAATCGTTCAAATAGAAGCAATATTAATAAAAACGAATAATAAAAATTCGTCGTTTTATGCTGTTTTACGCGTTAAAACGCAGATTAAAGCTCAAAACGTGCTGCTTTGCTAAAATAAAGCATTTTCAAGCATTTAGATCGTTGAAATCGTTCAAATAGACGCAATAAAATAAAAAACGAGTAATAAAATTTCGTCGTTTTATTCTGTCTTACGCGTTAAAACGCAGATTAAGGTCAAAACGTGCTGTTTTGCTAAAATAAGCATTTTCAAGCATTTTAGCTCGTTGAAATCGTTTTAAATAGAAGCAATATTAATAAAAACGAATAATAAAATTTCGTAGTTTTTGCTGTTTTACGCGTTAAAACGCGATTAAAGCTCAAAACGTGCTGTTTTCTAAAAATAAGCATTTTCAAGCTTTAGATCGTTGAAATCGTTCAAAAAAGAAGCAATATTAATAAAAACGAATAATAAAAATTCGTCGTTTTATGCTGTTTTCGCGTTAAAACGCAGATTAAAATCAAAACGTGCTGTTTTTTTCTAAAATAAGCATTTTCAAGCATTTTAGATCGTTGAAATCGTTCAAATAGAAGCAATATTAATAAAAACAATAATAAAAAATTTTGTCGTTTTATGCTGTTTTACCGTTAAAACGCAGATTAAAGCTCAAAACGTGCTGTTTTCTAAAATAAGCATTTTCAAGCATTTTAGATCGTTGAAATCGTTCAAATAGAAGCAATATTAATAAAACGAATAAAAATTCGCGTTTTTTATGCTGTTTTTCGCGTTAAAACGCAATTAAAGCTCAAAACGTGCTGTTTTGCTAAAATAAGCATTTTCAAGCATTTTAGATCGTTGAAATCGTTCAAATAGACGCAATAAATAAAAAAGAATAATAAAATTTCGTCGTTTTATGCTGTTTTACGGTTAAAACGCGATTAAAACTCAAAACTGCTGTTTTGCTAAAATAAGCATTTTCAAGCATTTTGACGTTGAAATCGTTCAAAGAAGCAATATTAATAAAAAAAGAATAATAAAATTTTGTTGTTTTATGCTTTTTTCGCGTTAAAACGCAATTAAAAGCTCAAAACGTGCTTTTTGCTAAAATAAGCATTTTCGCATTTTGATCGTTGAAATCGTTCAAATAGAAGCAATAAATAAAAACGAATAATAAAAATTTTGTCGTTTTATGCTGTTTTACGCGTTAAACGCAGATTAAAGCTCAAAACTTTCTGTTTTGCTAAAATAAGCATTTTCAAGCATTTTGACGTTGAAATCGTTCAAATAGACGCAATATTAATAAAACGAATAATAAAAATTTCGTCGTTTTTATGCGTTTTACGCGTTAAAACGCGATTAAAGCTTTAAAACGTGCTGTTTTGCAAAATAAGCATTTTCAAGCATTTTTGATCGTTGAAATCGTTCAAATAGAAGCAATATTAATAAAAAAAGAATAATAAAAATTCGTCGTTTTATGCTGTTTTACGCGTTAAAACCAGATTAAAGCTCAAAACGTGCTGTTTTGCTAAAATAAGCATTTTCAAGCATTTTAGATCGTTAAATCGTTTAAATAGAAGCAATATTAATAAAAACGAATAATAAAAATTCGTCTTTTTATGCTGTTTTACGCGTTAAAACGCGATTAAAGCTCAAACGGCTGTTTGCTAAAATAAGCATTTTCAAGCATTTTTGATCGTTTGAAATCGTTCAAATAGACGCAATATTAATAAAAACGAATAATAAAAATTTTGTCGTTTTTATGCTGTTTTACGCGGTTTAAAAAGCAGAATTTAAAAACTCAAAACGTGCTGTTTTCTTAAAATAAGCATTTTCAAGCATTTAGATCGTTGAAATCGTTTAAATAGAAACAATATTAATAAAAAACGAATAATAAAAAATTTGTCATGTGTTTTACGCGTTAAAACGCAATTAAAATCAAACGCGCTGTTTTGCTTAAATAAGATTTCAAGCATTTTAGATCGTTGAAATCGTTCAAATAGAAACGCAATATTAATAAAAACCCAATAATAAAAATTCGTCGTTTTATGCTGTTTACGAGTTGCAGTAAAAAAGGGTTTTTA